>NW_012114455.1:8830196-8832653 GCF_000951035.1 Colobus angolensis palliatus | reverse complement strand
CCTCCCTCCCTTCCTGCCTTCCTTCCTTCCTTCTTCTTTCCTTCTTTCTTCCTTCCTTCTTTCCTTTTGGCTGAAAATGTATTTATTTTGCCCACATCTGGATTGATAATTTGGCTGATAAAGAATTACAAGAATTGTCCAAAACACTGACAGCTTCACTTTCTTATAAAATTCCTCAAGTAACATTTCTAATTGAATTATAACAGAAATACATAAAAGGGAACATATTATATGTGTAAAGCCGAAAGAAATTTTTGAAAAAACTAAACATACTCATATTCCCTAAGGGGGGGACTTGAGGTTACATTAATGTATTTATTATGATACTGAGTACCTATTAGCCACCAAAAGTGTCTATACTTTATGATGATATTCTTTAAGCTGAGTTCGGTGACATGGTTGGTTCCTTCATTGCCTCTGACCAGGCAAGTTGGGTTTCTGGGGGTTATTAGATGGAATTTCCCAAGCTCATGGATAGCAACATGAATTGTGTTGCTTCCTCTTGGCTAAGCCCTGGTCTAGCTTCTCCCATCGTCCATTTCTATGCTGTTTTTCATCATGCTTCTGACAAGATGTGCTCAGGCTGTTGGACTGCCTTCTAGCATTGTATTTGGAAAAATTAATAATCATAGTCACAAAGTGCTTTGACATTCTAGAGTGCTATAGAACCACTTAATGCTGATGGAATTGCTACTGAGCTGTCTTCTTCCAGTCACATTTTCACAGGGTGTGGAGGTTTTGTTGACAGCTCTGGTAGATGAAGTTTGAAATATATGAACAGTCAGACAGATTAGAAATGGGTGGCGGCATCACCAGCTTTCTCTCCTCTGTCTTTGTCTTGCTGTCCTAACCCCGTCATAAAATGCCCGCTCCAGAGCAGTGAGGATGCAAGGGTCTGGTTGGGAGAGGCCAGTAGCTATTTGATATGGTTCAGATATTTGTTCCCCTGCAAACCTCATGTTGAAATTTGATCCACAATGTTGGAGGTGAGGCCTGGTTGGAGGCATTTGGGTCATGGGGGCAGATATCTCATAAATGGCTTTGCACCCTCCTTGCAGTAGTGAGTGAGTTCTCACTCTTTTAGTTCTCACGAGAACTGATTGTTCAAAAGAAGCTGGCACCTCCTCCCCTTTCTCTCTTTCCCTTCCTCTCTCACCATGGGATGCCCGATCCACTTTGCCTTCTGTCATGAGTGGAAGCTCCCTGAAGCCCTACCAGAAGCAAATGCTGGCCCTGTGCTCCTAGTACAGCCTGCAGAATCCCTAGCCCAAGAAACCTCTTTTTTTTTTGTACATTATCCCCAGTCTCAGGTATTCCTTTATAGCAACACCAAACCAGACTAAATCTTGCTCCTTTTGTGTTATTGGTTGCATAAATTCTAGGTAGTTCAGCAAAAGAAACTGAAACGAAACATTGGTTTGATATCTCCAACAACTCTAGAGTGTCGGGTCATGGGATCCTGACGTGTTCACAAGACACATTAACATATGAGGGGATGATACAGATCACACTTTAACCTCACAATTTCTCTTGAATTCCAAAGACGTTCACCTTCACTTCGCCTCAGTAGTCCACTCTCCTGACCACACACTGGAACTTGAAAATGCTGTGACTGTAAACTCCACTCTCTGACACCACCATTCCCTCTTTCTGTGGCCCATGCTCTCCCACCACATCCACAACTCCAGCCCCTTAATTATACCCTCTTCTCCAAGTCTGTTGGTTTCCTCTTAGCGTCAGTGAACTTCTCCATCCATCTTGGGACTACTTACCTACCACCTTGTCCTTTCTCCACAAGCGCCCTGCAGAACCTCATGCTGAGCAGCCATGACATCATAGCCTCTTCTGGACCAGGATTCTGAGCACAGCTGCAGGGAAGCAATTTAACGCCACAGACTGATATCACTAGAAAGTTATGGCTTGAGGCTAACTCGGGCCATCTTCATTTCTTGGTATTCCTCCGCCTTGACTATTTTACTTTTTACCACTCCCTTCAAGCTTTCTATATATCCTTTATATTCTTAACGAATGGCCTTGCCCCAGATTTACAGAAAAAATGATCAGCGACAAATGTTTTCAGATGTTTACCCACCACCAGCAGCAGCTATCTGCATTCCTGTGTACCCCGCATCTTCCTTCCCACCTTAGCCAAAGAGGTGTACCACCTTCTGCTCAAAGGTACGCCCTAACCCACAGGTACCTAATTCCGTTAATGTGTCCATGTGCTCGCTTGTATTTTCACAATCACTTCTTTGGCCATTTTCTTTGAAAAAAGGGGCATGCTCAAATCTCTACATCTTCACAAAAATTTCATACTATTGTACGTTCCTGGCTGCTAGTCTTATCTCCTTCCGTTGCTTCATAATCCACTGAATAAAAGAGTGATCTACAGTCGTGATTTGCATTTCCTTATTTTCTTGGCACCCTTCAAGTCATGGCAGCTTCACTTCTTTATGT
>NW_012114455.1:8763874-8829484 GCF_000951035.1 Colobus angolensis palliatus | reverse complement strand
TTACAATTTCTTGCTTGGAAAATAGTTTTCCGACTTGTTTGCTGGTCTCCAAACTTACACCTTCAATCTATTTTCCATAACAAAATCATAATTTTGTAGTTCCTTACTCAAAAAACGTTGAAAAGTTTCTGAGTGCTTTTTGTAAGAAATGCAGAAGAATTCATGGCGTCCACGTTGAACTTGAGTTTGCCCCGGCTGTCTCTGTACTCTGTCTTCTCCCTGACCTTCCGCAGCCCTGGGCTATTTATGGGCCCTGACACAGTGTGCATTCTCACCCTTCCCTTCCTCTGCACAAAGTGTTTCATCAGCCTGAGGTGTGCCCGCTACTGTCCCCCATGCGACTTGCCACTTGTAAAATTGCTCTTACTTCACAATTTAGTTCATTCATTATCAACTCAGGAAAGGCTTCTCAACTAATGTGTGTCACATGCCTTCCCTGGCTTTTCAACAGAGCCCTGTCTCTACTTCTGCTTTAGTGATTATCATGATGTTCTCTAACTGTGTTTCTCTACCTCTCCACTGTGAACAGTTTAAAGGGTACAGACTACATCTCCTCAATGCCTAAGACACATGGCATCCATTATATAGTAAGAGATAATAAATGTGCATTGAATTAGTTTTGAACTCTGCATATTAATGTCCTGTATGAAACAAGTGGGCTCCTTTCCCACCGAGCTTCTTTTTTAATTTTTTTTTAATTTTAATTTAAGTTCTGAGATTCTTGTGCAGCATGTGGTTTGTTACACAGGTATACATGTGCCATGGCAGTTTGCTGCACCTATCAACCCATTATCTAGGTTTTAAGCCCCACATGCCTTGTCCTAATGCTCTCCCTCTTCTTGACCCCAATCCCCCAACAGGCCCCAGTGTGTGATGTTCCCCTTTCTGTGTGCTTGTGTTCTCATTGTTCAACTCCCACTTGTGAGTGAGAACATCCAGTGTTTGGTTTTCTGTTCCTGTGTTAGTTTGCTGAGAAAGATGGTTTCCTACTTCATCTATGTCCCTGTAAAGGACGTGAACGCAGTCTTTTTTATGGCTGCATAGTATTCCATGGTGTATATGTGCCACATTTTCTTTATCCAGTCTCTTATTGATGGGCATTTGGGTTGGTTCCAAGTCTTTGCTATTATAACTCACCAAGCTTCTTGACTTTAAAACACACTGAAGTTATCTGGAGTGAAAGAATGAATGGGTGCTCTACCACCTTGAGCTATGGGAAGGGTGTGCTGGAGATTGTGATGCACCAGCCTCAGGAAGGTCTTAACTCAGTCATTCCAGGATTCTTGTTCTCTCCTGGGACCTAATGGCTGCTTTGGGTTCTCATGAGGTTTCATTCTACAACAATATGGTAAAAGCAGTTCCTAGATGGCTTCTCTCACCATTCAGAAGGCTTTGACCTGGCCTCTTGAACTGCCAGTTCGTCTGTGCTAAAGGAATAGAGACTCATTTTATTATTGCTCTAAGACAATCTGCTGTGTCTAAAAGTTCCTAAAAGTTAACTGTAAAGAACTTTTCAGTTCTTTACAGAATTGAATTCTCTAATTCAGATAATTTTGAATTATCCAAAATTTGTGCATCCCTATCTTTGAACTATCCCTGTAGTGCAGATGGTTGGGAACTGGCTGAGAGTAAGGCTGCACATTGTGCTATATGGCTGCACACCCCAAAGAACTAGAGGAGGGTGCACCCTTGAGACCTGATTGCAACTTCCTTGAAGTCTGCCTTTTACACAATGGGAAACTCACGGTAGAATCAATCCAGGGAAATCATGAGGAAGACGGGCATTTGGGAACATTCCACACATCCTCATGGACTGCCTCCACAGCAGATTTCCTGGGCAGCAGGGCCCTGTCTGCCTGTTCCCTGGCAGGCATCACCAACTTAGGGTACTACCACGTTTCCCTCCTCAGACCTTCTCAGGCTGTTTGAGTCCATTCTCACACTGCTATGAAGAACTACCTCAGACTGGGTAATTTATGAAGAGATGAAGTTTAATCGACTCCCAGCTTCAACAGCTGTACAGGAGGCATGGCTGGGGAGGCCTCAGGAAATTTACAATTGTGGCAGAAGGTGAAGTGTAAGCAGGCACAGTCCTCATACGGCCAGAGCAGGAGAGAGAGAGAGAGAGAGTGAGCGTGAGCAAAGGAGGGAGTGCCACACACTTTTAAATCGTCAGATCTCATGAGAACTCACTCACTATCCCAAGAAGAGCAAGGGGGAGATCTGCCCTGTGATCCATTCCCCTCCCACCAGGTCCCTCCTCCAATGCTGGAGATTATCATTCAACATGAGATTTAGGTGGGAGCACAGAGCCAAACCATATCACAGACCACATATATTCCAGGACTTACCTGTTCTATACCCCGTGCATTTGGGAACACACTGTTTGCTACCTTATTAGGTTAATTCATTAGTCTTGATGATATTAGTGGTTAACAATACTAATGGCTAACATTTTGGGGGTGCCTGGCAAATACTAAGAATGTTTCTCTTAGTGTTTAGGTTTATCTCCTTCAATCCTACCTCAGCCCTTCAAAGTATGTCCATGTCTCACCAGTTTTTGCTATTCTCAGTTGAAGACATTGAAATGTTAAGGATTACGTAACTCAGCTAAGGGCACTGCACTACCGAATGGTGGAGCTGGGATTCCAAGCTGGATAGTCTGATTCCAAAGCCTGTGTCCTCACCCTCATGCTCTAATGGGCTAGCAGTGCTATTGCACCTGCTCCATCCTCTAATTTCCTGCTGTCTGCACTTGCATGTTCTGCCCCACGGTGGAGTCCGCCTTCTCACCCCTGGAGCCCCTCTGTCCTGAAAGACAGGCAGGAAGGACTGGGGCTGGATGCATGTCCACCTCTTTCCCAAAGCAGCTCCCTCAATGCCTTTAGGACTTGGTATGCACTCATTGCAGCTCCCTTGCCCACCTCCAGTGCAATAACTCTGAGGAGGGTGTTCTACGCTGGCTCCAAGAGCTCCCCAAATAGGATGAAGTCCTGTTGGCTGGCAACAGTCGCTTTTCTGATAGTGCTTTCCTTTATTTCGCAAATAAGCAACTGGTCTTTTTATCCTTGTCTTAGCGTCTGCTTCTTTGAGAATCCAAACTGAAACAAATGGCTTGCTATGTCACCCACTCTCAGGCCCCCTGCAAAAACTTTCAATGCCCCAAAGAAAGTAAAGGCTGACACTGAGGACTTTGAAGCCGTGTGTTTGGCTGGCTTGTCTGTCTTTCCAGGGGCCCAGCTCTGCCTTTCTCTGCCTCTCAAGATTATCTGCTTTACTCTTTTTCTTAAAGCAGATGCCTGGTCCCCTCCGTGGGGCCTTCTCACCTTGCTGTGAACACATTTACAGTAAGTCACTGCACCTTGCTCCATTGCACCTGGAAGAATAAATGGTTCTCACCTCTCCTCCCTGGGATCAAGTTATTTGGTGGCTGGTTATTGCAACAAAAATAACTGCAGGTGAAAGTGGCAAATGAGCTCACTCCACTCACTGTGACTCACCTGGAAGCCCAGCCTACACCTTTCCAAGAAAAGCTGTCTCCATCCCCACAGCAGGAACCCCACTCCAGGCACTTCATTTGGCCTGGTTTTTGAGTACCCTCTGGGTTTGGAGTACTGCACTCTGCATATTCTTTCAGCCTTGTAGCTGGTGTTAGAAACCAGTTACTCTCAAGAATATCTTGTTTGCCCTGAGTTCTGGACTCCTGCAAGTTTCAGTAGATTCTGGAGTTTCACAGGTCTCTCCAGGCTTGAAGAAATTGCCTGCAGCAAACGTATGATGAGCTCCCCATTTCCCCTGCAAAGACAGTCCAGGGAAAGAGAAGACCAAACAGAAGCAGAAAGCAAAGGCAGCGGTGTAACATTTGTTTTCATTGTACTGCCTGATTTTGTTTGACTTTTATTTTTTACTATTTTTTTCTAAAATGTATTTTTATTTCTTTTGATCTGCCAAAAAATAAAACAATCACAAACACATGTATAATAGTCTCTTTCCAAAATTAACAGCCAGCCTCTCAGCTGCACTTAGCTAGTATTTATCGCAGGCACAGAGCAGTTATGTAGAGAGTGCAGCAGAAATCCTATTATGCACTGAGTTTTGTCCCCTCCCCTTTTCTCACATTCATAGGTTTAAGTCCTGACCCTCAGTACCTCAGAATGTGACAGTATTTGGAGAAAGGACCTTTAGGAAAAGGTAATTACACAATTAAATATGATCATAACAATTGGGCCTTAATCCAGTATGACTGGTGCCCTTATGAGGACAAGGAGAGGCACCGGGAGGCGCCTGCACAAAGAAAGACCCCGTGAGGACATAGCATTCTCCATGTGCAAACCAAGGAGAGCAGCCTCAGGAGAACCTATCCCCATGGATACCTGGATCTCAGACTCCTACCTCTGGAAATGTGAGAAAATAAATTTCTGCCATTTAAGCCACACCGTCTGTGGTGCTTTGTTTTGGCAGCCCAAGCAGATTACTACAAATACCCTGTGTGCAAATCAGGGCACTTGGACTAAAACCACACCAGAGGCACTTAACTCAGTGTTGCATCTGTAGAATATCACTTTGACTCTCTGAAGCTCAGTTTTCCTCTCCTGGTGATGTGGTAATCGTACCATTCTCTAAAAATTCTTCAGGTGACTCATGTACAAAATGTGTGTGAAGGGACCTTGCACACAGGGGCTGGCTTATGGGGGCTCAGTACATCTTCAGTGATTTAGTTTCTGAGAATGCAAGGGGTGGGGAGGATTCAAACTTCTTACAATTTAGCTGCCATGTAAGTCATAAACGTTTATGAGGGTCAGGTAAAAACAAAGGATTCATTCTAAGTGTGCAAGATAAAGAGATCTAAAAGATTGCAGAAAAAGATGTTGGTAGATGGTTTTAACTGGGATACCAGGGAAAGACTTCTGAAGGTGGGCCTCAAGCTAGCCCTGTAGGATAGGCAGGATTTGAAAAGTGGAAAGGAGGGAACCGCCCGAGAAATACACTCATGGAAGCATGGAAGTTGTTTGCAGTGTGAGTTCTGTGGTTCTGAGGATGGCCTGCGGTGGGTGGTGAACCACGGGAGATGAAGGTCTGTTCCTGAGGGCGGTGGGGAGTGCCGATGCTCCTCCCTTTGGATTTTGGGAAAAGGGTACCTCCAAAGGAATCCTTACATTAGGAGGGAAGCTGAACTATATTACCTGTGATCTCTTTTAACTATAAGATATCCTAATAGGGTTAAAATGTGAGTGAAGGCTAGTTAGGTTTATTGTGGAATTTAGATTTTATCAATTATATAACTGGAAACAAGTGAAGAGCTTTTTAAATGATATGATATATGACGATAAAACATGCCTACATAATTAATCTGACCATATGCTGGCAACATATGCCGAGGATACCAGTTAGGTGCACAGTGGAAAAAGGACCTTAGTGCTTAGCTTTGGCGCTACCATTTCCTAGCTGTGTGAGGGCTCTTAGGAATATGGTTTCATTTATTTATTTTTGTACATGAATTCATTTATCGGAAATAATTCAGTGTGTGCTTATTATCTTCCGTGTACACTCCTGAGCAATGTGGAAGTGACAGAAAATAGCTACTGATCTCATGTATCTAACAATCGAGTGCTAACAATGAAGAAGCATTGGATGTTACAGGAGTTAAAGAGGACACAAAACTAGTCTTCAGGATTCAGGGAGGGCTTCCCTATGGAGATTACTCCTCTTTCTCTAGCTAAACCCTGTCTATATTTTCCATCGCCTCCATCATAAGTCACTTTAAAGTCAACACACCCAGTGCTGACTTTACCATTCCTCCATAGTCAAGACTGCCCCTAGTAAATGACATCAGACATGCACCTAAGCATGAGCCTCCATGTCTTTATCCATCGAGAAAAAGAGGAAGGGCTGTGTTTTCTCTGCCCACTTCCTCAACTTTCTTTAAGGGCAAACAAGATAAATGAATGCAAGCTCTAAAAGCTAAATAAATAAAGAGTAGCCTGCTTTAAAGAAAGAATTGGCAGAGGGTAATGACTGATTGGATGTGGAGGAAAGGTAAAAAGATACACGAGAACTGACTTTGGTTTTTAACCTGAAGGAATAAAAGATTTGAGAGAGCTTCTAGTTCCTTGAAATTAAGTGTAATGATTTGGGAGGAGATATTTGTTGCCTAAGGAGAAGGAGGTGATGAGGAGAACAACACTGGGTGTGTTGACTTGAAGGTGACTTATGATGGAGGCGATTGAAAACACAGACAGGGTTTAGCTAGAGAAAGAGGAGTAATGTCCATAGAAGTAAAGTTATGGGGCAAGGTCAGTGTTTAGACAAAGACATGTAAAAGAGCATTCTTTATGTCGTTTTGAAAAAGAATGTTGGAGTGTTGGGGTTTTGTGCCTCTGCGGCCTGGTGGGCTGGCTGCTAGCTGTTGTGGTCCATGATGGAGACACACCTGAGACGTGGAATGAAGACCAGGTGAGCCAGGCGAGGAACAGAGACATCACACTCTAACACGGGTGTCTGGTGCGGTGAACAATGGAGAAGGACTTGTAATCAACTCTTTGAAGAGCCATGTGTGGGAAGAAGAAAGCAGCTCAGCCTTGGTGGACAGAAATTGAGCATAGTGGAGGGATGATAAATACAACATTATGGATAGATATCCTTAGCATGAGACAGAGTGCAGGGAAGTCTGTTTTTTTGCCCCAAGTGTGGGAGTATTCATTCAGTCCATTCTAGAGGAGACTTATTTACAGAAGGGAAGCAACAACGCAGAGGCTTTGAGAGGAAGGCAGAGCTCCCTGGGAGGCCTGAGCAGCACGCATATTCTAATGCTTTTGTTGGAGCCATTTCCAATTATTTAATGAATAATTGGAATCTAATCATTTCCTTGATTTAGCAAATCGAAAATTTTTTCCCTCAAGGGCAAAATACCTCCGTTTTATTTTCTTCTCCATAATTAAGTAATTTCTTAATTAGTAATGTTCAACTCATCCAATCTGAAATGACACATTTTATTCCTTTTTATAAAAGCTTGCGTGCACACACACCTAGCCCCTGCCTGGTGGTGGAGTGCTTGTCATTCCTGGGCTTTTTTGTGTTCCTGAGCTCTCTCCATCTCCCTCTTTCTCCGGCATCTCCAGCAGTTCTTCCCGAGCAGTCGGGAAATCCAGCTGTGTCATCTCACACTGGCTGACTTCCTGGTGGCTGTAATTAGTGCGAAGGAGTTTGTCCGCCGTGGGGATGTCACACTGAACCATGGCTTTGCACCTAGTGGGCAACCTTACTTTTTGGTCTTTCTCACTTGGCAGGCAGGGCGTGGGGTGTCTGCTGCAGAGGCTGCCCTAAGTTGGCCTGTGCTGTGACATTCCTGAAGCACTTTGCACCTGAGGCTGAGGCTGAGGCCCTGGCTGCAGGGAGCACAGCTCCCCCAAGGCCCCTTTCTATTTTTGCAGGCTCTTTCTCTCTGCTCCGCTAAACCCAGCATCAGATGTCACTCCCCTGTCTCAGCCAGCTGTAGACTACAGAAAATGGTAGGGGTCCAAGCAAGGGCTGGTCTGTATTGGACTGAACACCTAATTTAAGCGCTGAGACTGTTCATTTCCAAGGTTGTTGCATCCTCCACCAAGGCTGGCAATAGAAAGTCAGACATCTCCACCAAGCAGCTCAGTCAACCAGTGACCTCTAACTGAGTACTTGGTGTGTGCCCAGCTTTATGAAAGCCCTGCAAGGTTAGCAGGGCAATTCCCAAAGAAAGTATTATCTAGTGCACTTTGTCAGGGTCCCTGTTACAGACACCCTCCCCTACACACATGTGACCGCAGCCTTCTGAGCTGACTGCTGAAGACCTGGCTGGGATGAAGGAGAGCTTTACTCCCCATTTTCACTGGTTGCTACTCTGTCCCCACCCAGCTTGCCTAGGGCCAGGTAGTGAGGACGATAATCATCCAGCTCTCCAATGATGCACAATTAACGTTAGAGTAATAGAACAATAATGGCTGCCTGCGGTAGGGACTTTGAAATCTCCAGATGAAAGGCCTGCAGAAGTACAGTGGGCTATTATTAGCATTTATGTAGCCCATTTCATCTTCAAAGCACTTTGCAAATATTAACTAATGAACACAGAATACTGTCGTTTCTTTTCCCCTGAAGGACTGGGAGGGGTAGTCTCTGATGAGAGTCTGGACTTAAATGGAAACATTGCTTTGTGACTCGGAGACAGAAAAACTCCTTTCCTCAGTAGCCATCTTCAGGCTTCTTAGGGAGGGGGGCTCTGATGACCAGAGAAGAAGCCTGCGCTTGCAGGTGGGTGGATGGGGCATTGGAGTACAAGATAAGCCAACACTGTCAGTAGAAGCACTGAATACAGTCATGTGAGCCACACAGGTAATTCGAAGTTTCCTAGAACCACTTTTTAAAAAATAAAAAGAAATGAGTGAAATTAGTGTGAATAATTTATTTAACCCAATAGAGCTGAGACATTATAATTGTAACAACAAGTAATCAACATAAATGTATCAGTAAATATTTTTTTCTTATTTTACATCTTTTTGTGCTAAGGCTTTGAAATCAGTGTATGTTTTACACTTAGAGCACATCTCAGCATGGACTAGCTGCATTGCAAATGCCCGATAGCTGCCTGTGGAGAGTGGCTCTGCATACAGCAGCACAGATCCAGACTGCCTTTGAGGAAGACAGCCCAGAACACCTGGTCCTGCTACTGGGGACTGTCACTCACAGCACAGGGTAATACAGGGTCAAGTGTATGGTCTATAGTCTGACAGACTTAAAACTGATACTGATTCAGAAATACTACTTGCATGACACTGGACATATGATTTAATCCATTTGAGTTCAGATTCTCCATCTATAGTCAAGGAATGCTACTAGCTGCAATGTCACAGTTTTAGAAGAATTAAATGAGATTACTTTTGTAAAGCACTTAGTGCAGTGCCTAGCATGTAATAATAATGCAGTAAAGAGTAGCTATTTAGGATGAGCTTGTATTTCAGGGCCCTGGCTCTCTCCCATCCTCCCCTGGCGCCAGGCGCATCCTAGTTCCAGCTCTGCACCTGGCTGGGCTTTGGCAGTGGGGTTGGTAGATGAATTTCCTCAGCCTTAACCCATGTGTGATCTCTGTTTGCACACTGATATATGCTTATATGTGTGCCCAGGACCAGGAGCCTTTAGAGGGTCACATAGTTTGAAGAGAGGAAGGATGAAGGGGAATTATTTCTGCAAGCCCCTCATCCCTTCAATTACTTCTTTGGCTATGCCTTAAGGAAAGAGTCTAGACCCTCCATAACTCTTGACTGCCTTTAGCCTAACACCCTCCCTCTTGCAATGATTTGGTCCTCTAAAAGTGTCAGAAGGTCTTGCGTCCCCTTTGTTCACTCCATTCCCTCCATCTAGAAAGTCGTTCCCCTGCCTCAACTCACACATACTGTGTTAACTGTAGTCCTGGCCCTGGTAATACCTCACTGCACTTAACTGTTCACAGCATGGCAACCAGAGCACACTAGCTTCTCGAGAAATGCTCACCGAACCCTTGCTTTGTCCACAGAGAAGTGATCGGGTGATATAGGAGAAGACACTGTAGCGGCGGGGGCACGTGGGCTCCACCCCCTACCCCAGGGTGTGCAAAATTCTGGGTGCTTTCATCTGAAGCACAACCTTTCTAAATGTTGTCTGCAGGAATTCTTTCACATTAACTCACTTTGAAACAAGAAGCAACAGTGGAAATGTAGCTGCCCTATCAGTAAATGATCACTTCTGGAAACATCTTTTTGGTTAGCACTTCTTAAAGCTCAGCTCAGGCAGAGGACTCTTTCCCCATGTTTGAAATGTTTGTTCCTCGGTACTGTAAAGAAATAGCACTTGAACATAAATTTAATTTATTTAGTAATTTTTACTTCCTGCAGGACGGGTACACTCTCCAGCAGCTTTGCCACGAGAGTACACCGAACAAAGGCGACAGGGCCATTTATAATCTGACGCGTCCACCCTACTGCTGTGTCCCGTTTCCACTGGCCGGAACGGGACCTCACACTCTGTATTTGTCCTGACCGGCTGCAACTTAGAACTTTTTAAAAGAGGCAAAGGCAGAGGAGAACAAAGGAAGGAGGAAGTGACTTGTGGAACGCTGGGAACGGTAAACACACTTTCAAATAAGGAAGAGGAACGGGCTATGACCTAATGCTTGCTTGGACCATTATAAGCATGCCAGGGCAAATATTTAGGCTAAATTGCGGGAGCTAAGAAAGTAAAGTACATTGATTTCTTTATTACAGCTAGCAGATATTTAAGAATGTTAGCACAGGTCTTTGAATAAATTTTGCTTCTAAGAGAAGTTGCTATTTATTCCTAATTAGACGGGGAGGAAAGTCTTTGAAGAGGAAACTCTACTTTTTACACCCACAATTCTAACTGCAGTCGTTGGCCCTTCTCCGTGGCTTCTGTGACTTGGGTTACCTATGGATAATTGTGACCTGAAGATTAAATAAAAATTCCAGAAATAAACAATGTATAAGTTTAAAATCGTGTGCAATTCTGAGTAGCATGATGAGACCTCGCACCATCCTGCACCATATTACCCCAGACATGAATCATCCCTTTGCCCAGCATCTCCACCCTGTCTATGCTGCCTGCCTGGTAGTCACTTAGCAGCTGCCTCGGTTATCAGATTGACTATGGGGCTTATTGCAGTGCAGATGTTCAAGCCACCCTCATTTTCTTAATAATGGCCCCAATTGAAAGAGTAGTTATGCTGGCATATTGTCATTGTTCTATTTTAATATTAGTTGTTGTTAAACTTTTACCCTGCCTAATTCATAAATTAAACATTATCACAGGGATGTATGTAGAGGAGAAAGCATAGTATGTATAATGTTTTACTACCATTCTCAGTTTTAAACATCCACTGGGAGTCTCGGAACTATCCCCTGCTGATAACAGGGGAGGTATTGTATTCGAATACAGAAGGTGCATTCATGCAAATCTTGTCCAACCCTCCCATTTCACAGATGAGGAAAGGAGCAGTCAACTTCTTGTCTGAGCTAGTCACTGAATCCACATCTGATACCTGATTCCCCACCCATTGTTGTAGCTCTGAGTTAATGGCTGTGAATGACCTTGGACAGAAAATCCAGGTATCAATGCCGTAGGAAGCTCTTCTGGGGTCCCTAATGGGTGCCTTTAGGACCTCAAGGAGTAATTTTGTGAGGGGCTATTGAGCCAGCGTTCAGTTTCCTAACAGCTTTTTCTCTTGCAGCTCTTAAAGGCAGCAGCTGCATGCAATGTGTTCTGACTTTTGCCACGTCTTGTAAAGCAGCTTGGGTGCTGGTGCTGACACAAGCATTCCTCGTTTTGCCGTTGTTTGAGTTGAATATGTTTGATTCCTTTCTAGTTGCTTTTTTCTTCCCTTTCCTTCTCCTCTTTTCCCTTTCTTGTGTTTTATTTCCCTGCCTTTGTTCTCATTCCTTGGTCCCCATGTAAATATCTGGTACTAGAGTTACATAAATAATCAATGGCCTCTTAGGAGAGAGGGATGAAAAACAGGAAGCATTCATTTTCCTGAGAGCTCTGAGGTGTCTACCTGGCCCATGTTGGTCTCTTACTGAGGGTTACTTGACTCCAGGAATTGCCTTTGGGGGACTCTTCAGAGGAAAACACAAAAGCACAAAATGCAACTGACCAATTGTGCAGAACTATTTGTAGGAAAAGATAGTGTGGTTGGGTGGGGAAAGGAATTCTCTGTGACCCCTGAGGTGGCCAGCTAAAGCCGCGGAGCCCCTGAAGCATGAAATTTGATTACCCTTATCTTGGTGCACAGCTCCGATAGCGCTGTCGGCCATTCAATTACCCAGCAGCCTCTACAAATGTCTGCAGCCGCAGTTAATACGGCATTAGGGAGGAACACGCCATCTTCCTGTGCGGTACCTCTGAAATGGCAACAGACCGTCCGCACCATGGAAATAGGCTTGGCCAGAGACGAGTCTGGACTTTGATCATTACTCCTCAGCTTTTCTATCAATGAGTGAGTGCTGCTTTGCCTCTTTTACGATAACATCATCTCCCTTTTCAAATCAGATATTTTTAAATGGCTTGGAGAGATCCACAGGTGATTGTGGCGTTAGAAGAATTAAACCACTGAAGAAAGGCTAGAGAACTAGCATGGTTTAACTTGGAGAAGGCTGAGGAGTGATTTAATAACTGTCTGCAAATGTACAGAATGATGTATGAGGAGGAGGGAGATGACTAGCTGCTCTGGCCATCCTCTGAGGCCAAAATAAGAGGAGTCGTCATGGCCACACACAGTGCTGAGATGTGCCATCAGGAGGCCTGTGCCCAGTCCAGGCCTTTCCAAGAAAAGTCCTCTGCAAGACCTTGGCCATTCCCCTTTCCTTGCTTCACACTGGATGACCTGCTTCCCTTCTCGTGTTTGTAATGAATCATTAGAATGGTGGTTGGGTTTAAAAAGGCCAAGTTTGTACTGTCTGCTGCAGTCCTGCCTAGAGAAAGAGGAAGCCTCCAAGTCATCCTCCAAAAAGGTTTTAGGGGCCATTTCCAGAGACCAGAGATTTGGTTATTCATGGAAAGAAGTAAAAACGGTTTTTTGTTTGTGTGTCTGTGTGTTTTTTTTTTTAGAAAACAAAATAAAATTTCAAAAATGGATCTGAAAGAGTAGGATTTGGGAAGCAATTATAAGTTTCCATCAATAGGGAAAAAAAGTCAACAATACTACTCTAATCCCTCTCTTAATAACAATATTCCCATTGCCTTCTTGATCAGAGAACATCTATTTTATGACTTCTCCAATCTCCTGGTTAATGCAGATGGCTGTTTGGCTCTGCAATTGTTGACATTATCTAACATAGCTGGAACAGTGAGCAAGTTAGAGATTGGCTGCCTGGTATTACTCTGGAGCTCGTCAGTGGGGAGCAGGTCAATTGGTCTGGGCAGAGGATGGGGGATGCATCCAGGGGTGGGGGATGGACCTTCTAGTTCTCACCTGTGGAGAAGGAAAGACCTTTCCTCTACTCTCTGAGATTCAGTGGCTAAGATCTATGGATGATGCTGACAAAAGACAGATTAACAGGAAAAAAGCATGCAAATTTTACTTGAAGTTAAGTATTTTTACAGGCAGGGGCTTTATAGGAAGAAGTGAAAACCCTAATGAAGTGCTTAGACCTGAGACTTAGATACCATTTTAACAAGGAGCCATAAAATGTGGAGATGTGCCACGACAAAAGATAAAGGGGTTTCAACAAGGAATAGTAAAGTGTGGATGACCCAAAAATACATGGGGAAATTAATGGATGCTAAGGCTTGTTTTAGTAGGGTTGTTTGTACTAATTTATCATGGCATTGACTCTCCATCTCCAGTAACAGGAGCATTCTCCTCTTCCTGGTACAGGGAGGGCACCTTTCTGTTATGCCCTGCTTGTAGACAGAAAGGGGGATGGCAGAGAATCCTTCCCATATCTGATATTTCCCGGTTTCCTTCAGCTCAAAATAATCAATAGGCCAAAGTGGCATATTTGGGGATGGCATGCTCTGATCCTCTGAACACCCACCCTTCCTACAAAGGATGGTATACCAGCTAGGAGGTGCAGATGCATCTTCTCCCCAGTCTGGAAACTTGGCCCCTCTTTTGGTCCTCGGTTTCTCTGGATATATTTTCACAAAGGTTGCTGTCGATCTTTTGGAAAGAAGCTTAGCTGCTACATGTCTAGGATGGCATTTGCAGGTTAAGTATTGCCCACTGATACCTGCAAAACCAAGCTGGAGGAAGACCCACCCCCCAAAAAAGTCCAGGTACCCAGTTCCATGACAGTGGAAGCAGGTGTTACGTAGCTGGAGTCAAACAGCACCCCTGATGCCATCCCAACTACAAAGGCAGTATATTCTAATTAGCTGCAAATGCTTTACTCATAAAGCTGTCAGCAGTGGGCTCTAATGTCTGTGCTTTTAATGATGCATTTGATTAGAAGGTAATTTTATTCACTTGGTGGCAGTCAGACCTGTTTGGTGAGGGTCTCTGTTCCCCTCCTCTTTCCCCCACTTTTTCTCTCCTATTTGAAACATTCATGAAGTTGTGATGCTCAAAACAATCTAAGTAAATCCATCAAAGCAATGTCATAATGTCTCTTCACCACCAGCCTCTGTGTGGATGTGCAAGTGTGTGTGCATGTGTGTGTGCATGTGCTGTGTCACGTAACAGGTTAAAGTGAAGAGTGAGGTGGGTTTTTTTCT
Source organism: Colobus angolensis palliatus (assembly GCF_000951035.1). Lineage (NCBI taxonomy): Eukaryota > Metazoa > Chordata > Mammalia > Primates > Cercopithecidae > Colobus > Colobus angolensis. Next base: position 8,815,255 of record NW_012114455.1, on the reverse strand, counting down.
TTAATTTCACATGAGATTCACACCTGGAATGTCTTCTTTTACAACCGTACATTCTCTTCACTTTATTCCAAGTCCTAATAAAGGTCATGACTTCATAACGCATCGCACTTTGCACATCGATTTCATGTTCTTTCATGTCACTTATGCCTCACAATAAAGGTATGAGATAGTTATACTTCTGATGAAGGAACAGAAACTGGGAGATTTTATTACCTCTCTGAGAAACTCAGAGTAATTCAGGAATTTAAAACTAGACCTCAGTCTAAATTCTATGCTTTCTCTACCACACCATATGGTTTCTCATCAAAAAGCAGTTTTTATCTTTTTTCCTTGAAAACCAAGTATGGAGCTGCCCACACTGGAAATTCACTCTTGCCGAAGGACATCTGGGGAGCCACTGGGTCTGGGTTCACAAAGCCTCTGGTCTGCCTGGGTCATGCCTTCTGCTATGGGAGCGTATGGTGAGGTTCAAGGAAACTAAAAGTTCAGAGTTCTGAGTAAATCCAGCAGCCTTCAGTGAATTTGTTTCATCTCTCTTCCTCTCCCTCGCCCTTCCTGATGAGGCTGGTGAGTCCCTTCCTTGTAGAATCCTAAGCCTTTTATGTCGTGTGTCCATTTTAATCTACTGACTTCCCTGCCTGCTTCTCCCTCCCCTCTCCTTACTTTCCTTGCCCCTTCTCCTTTGATAATAAGAGCTCATCCTCATGGAGGGCTTACTGGTTGCATGTTCTTTACGTGTGTGGTCTCATTTAATCCATGTGTTATCACCCCATGAAGGAAACCATGTCTCAGAAGGTTATGCATACTGCCCAAGGTCACAGAGCTGGTGAAGAGCTGCACGTCTGGCTTCACAGCCTAAGGTTTCAGTTACTGCTTGCGTTCATCAACATATTGCTTGGAGGTATCTGCTGTGCTTAACACTGAGCTAGGTGCTGTGAGAGGTGCCAGAAGGAGATGGGAGATGATGCCATTTTCAACTTGGGATCTCACAAGAGCTCTACCCTAAAATTGTAATGAAATGCGCTTCCAACAAGATGTGACATCTTCACCTAGGAATCTTAAAACACCATGGAGTGTGGACAGTTCGGTGCTGCCAACTCTCGCCCCCTCTTTTTGAATTGAAAGTCAATAAGGTTAAGCAGTTATGACATGTGAAGGGATTTGATCTTGGGTTTTGGGGTGTGGGGCCAATCTTTTCCCCATGCTGCTACACTGCCTGTTACTCCCCAAGCGGTAGAAGAGGAGAGCCACTTGCTGTATCCAAGCTGGAGCTTAATTTTTTATCCTCAAATGTTTCATCCCCAGCTACTCCTTAGGTGGTTGATTATGCTTCAATGCAATCTCCATTTGAAGGAAAATCATATCGTATGTTAGAACAGACAAAGGGACAGCTCATGACCTTGCTTTGCTTCTCATTCTCCCTCCCTCCTTGATATTCTCTTGTGCTGCTAGCAGAGAATTTGACACATTGAGGCAGACAGCCCCTTATTATTAAATCTGTTTGCAAATGTGTGGAAAGCGCCCTGCACACCCTCCCTGGTTACGAGAGGTGGCAGATCCTGTGTCTGAATCACAGGCTCCCAGAAGTACTTGCCTTCCCTTTTCTTCTCCCTTTTCTTCACTCAGGTTGTCCACATTTCAGAAACAGTAGGGATACTAGTGCCAGATCGGCAGAGCCCTGGAGCAGAGTCCTGCAACATGGAAATGCAGCACTTTGCGAAAGTAGACAGCTCAGGAAAATGGGCCTGTCCTCAGCAAAATGGGCTCCAGCTGGCCCTGAGGTGCTGCGATGCTGTGATGGGGTAGCCCGGCTAAGGCTGCTCCCCTGTCTGCATGCCATCTACTTTTACGATGCCTTTTATTGTGTGCAACTAATTAACTGAGTTATGACCACGAAACATTCTAGGAATGCAAAGTGTCAGATAAGTGCTTGTTAAAAGTAATAACTTCATAAACTAAGAAGGTTTGTGTGTGGTGGGGACAAGAGAGAAAGTCTCTTGTTTCAGTTAGAGTTCAAGGCCTGTGCTTTTGTTCCTTAGGTCAGCATCCCTTCTGGGTCTCCAGGAAAGTTGAGAGAGGGAGAGGCAGAAATAGAAATGAGTGACAGCAGCTGCCTCTCCAGCACCTCGCCTTGACCATAGGAGTGGGAGTGTGAATGCCTTTGCCACAATCTAGAGTTTATGAAAGGCTGTCACTTAGCATTTGTACCTCTGCCCATGAGCCCCACCAGCATCACCACACTTCATGACACCATGCACCAAGATGAGTGTTCCCCTTTCCACTTAATTTGGAAAGTGCTGTTTCCACACAAATGCAAAAATGTATTCAGTTCTTCATTCATTCAGCAAGTATCTCCAAGCAGCTAACGGTGTCCTTGGAACTAAACTCTAAGACCACGGTGAGTGGAAATGCATGGTGGGACCCATTGGGAAACTTTTTCTTTTTTAATCCTTTAAATTGATCATTTTTCTGCTTCTGGATAAAAATCTTAGCAGGACATTTTTATGAAATATCTAATAGAGTCAAGCTATCGCCTTGGGCACTTAAGTGAGAATACATGCATACAGTAGAGCTTATTAGATGACAAATGATGTATTCATGCCACATGCACATCCACACACACACAATAAAACTGACAGGAAAATACGCATTAAGTGCACACAGTAAAAGCTTTGGACAGGTCTGGGGAGACTGTCTGGAAGGAGTGAAAACCAAGTGGAGTCTTGTGGGATGCTGAAAACTTGTCCAGCAGTTCCCCCTTATCCTCGGAGGATATATTCCAAGCCCCCCAGTGGGTGCCTGAAGCAGTCAACAGTACCAAATCCTGCATATACTATGCACATCTTTTTTTTCTTTACAATTTCACAGATTTGTTCTTACTGTAGATCTTGGTAAGCTCAACATACAATTTTTTTGTCTCCCTATTAATTTGAGAACGGTGAGGGGAAATGCATGGTGGGATGCATTGGGAAGCTTTTCCTTTTTTAATCCTTTACGTTGATCATTTTTCTGCTTCTGGATAAAAATCTTAGCAGCAAAAGGAAAATCCTTTTCCCTTAAAGGAAGCACTTTACAGCTTCTCTTTGACATATTCAAATTGCCAAGTTTGGAGCCATTATGAAGTCAAACAAGAGTTATTTGAACACAAGCACTGCAATACCACGACAATTGCTCTGGTCAGGATTTTCCAAATAATATTTTCAGACCATGCCAAACCACGGTTAAAGGTGGGGGGGCTACTGTATTTAGCAAATAACCAGGCTTTGGTTCAGAGCTGCCCTCCAATCATGAAATGTATTTTAACTGAATGCTGAGCATCCTGTCCTTGCCCCAGGCCACCGGGTAACAGCAGCTTTTAACAAAAGCAAAGCGATTAAACAGGTCCAGCTGGCTCCCCGGGGGCTTTGCTGCCCTTTCTTGCCCTGGCCTGCTTCTGTGCTGAGCCTGCTCCAAGATGAATATGAAGCCTCTTCCTAGCTTTGGACTTTTTCTGATAAGAAGGCCTGAGCACAAGGTGCAAAAACTCACTGAGAATTACGCGGTGCCATTGGGACACTTTGGTTTTAAATTGAGACCTCAGCACATAAAAAGTCTGCCACAAATGCTGAGGTTTGGCTTCAGAAATTCAGGGCTGTCACTTTAAACTGATTTCCTTTACCTGGGTCTGCTCCTCCTGGCCCAGCCTGGGCAGAGGAGAAGGGATATTTTAAAGTGACAGGTTTAAACAGCCTCCGTGTGTGCAGTGCAATAATTTTTCATGCGAAGCCTCCTGGGCTCGTGCTGAGGGGCTCTGCAGGATCCAATCTCCTTCCATAAATTCGTGGGAGGCCCCACGCTGCCTGGCAGCGAGAGCAGTAGGAGGGGCAGCCCAAGCGGGGGCAGGTGGCAAGAAGCAGAGCTCCAGGAGCGGAGGCCCCGCAGGGCGCAGCGTCCTGGGAAGGGCCACGCACTTTGGCGCTGTTGAGCGCCAGCGGGCACCTCGGCTTCGGGCTGGCCCGCGAAGGTGCTGAACGGACTGTGGAGGAGTTTGAAAACTGTCTCTGACATTCTGTTTCCATGAGCTATAGTAGAAAGAACTGGAATTAGAAGCAGAAAACTAGGAATCTAGTCCTGTTTTGTTAAGTGTTTATGGACGCTGTGTGACCTTCACCACATTTAACCTTTGTGAACCTCGGCCTCCAGGTTTCCAACTGTTTCGGTCTGTAAAAAATCGGGTGTGGACACCTGCTGTGCTCACCGCCTCGTGTTATCATGGGGAACAGCTGAGCGGGTGAAGGGACCATGTCTTGTAAAAGGCAGTGCCATACTAACGAACGGCGTAGACAGTGTGACGGCAGCAGCCGCGGTACCACTGGACATTGGTGTTCGCCCAGCATAGCAGTCTCTGGCCGCAATTATTCAGAGCCAGTACTGTAACTAATGAATGGGACACCTCCTATCCCAAGGACAAAGGTCTCCCAGTGAAGATGATAACCTCACCTAAGAAGCTGGATAAACCCAGCCCCAGCTCTCAGGGCAGAGTCTCCAGGTTCCCAGACTTGGTCGGGGCACACCACTGCTGCTCAGGAAATGGACACTGGTCATGTCGTGCTCTGGGCCAAAGCCTGACCCAACTTCCTTTTGCATGTGGCCACAGGACCCAGCGTTCGCACCGCAGGGCATCTTAGTGATTAAGTCCAACGCTTCTTTGCTGGGATCCCTAGGAAACTGTACCTGTAGCTCCTGGTGATGAGAAGGCACTCTCTGGGGAGGCAGGCGGCCTCCTGGCTACTGTCTGGCTTTGCTCTGCAGATGCCCTTCACGCTGGAGGGCCACTGCATTTCCAGACAAAGCAACAGGGAATCCAGCCTGAGGGGGAGAAAGGAACAGCCTTTTTTTTCCTTCCTTGCTTTAAAATCCTGTGATTTTCTGAGCAATTCTTGGGTTGCTGGCTGTGCTTCACAGCCACCGATATATTTAAAGTTTCGGTATTAAAGAGCTCAGCAGCCTCTCCCAGGAGGAAATCACCTCCCCAATTCAAGTCAGCCAGGTGCCCTCTTGAGACGTGTGGGATTCGTGTCCTCAGCAAAAACCTCTCTCTTTTCAAACTGGGAGATGGCAGTACACAGGCCTATTACTGGAATAGACACATTTATGAATTTCAACATCCTATTAGTGATGATGATCTGACAAAAATCACAAGAATGGAGATATTTGGGTGTACAGCTGACAGCTGATTTATGTGCTTAAATGGCTCCAGGATGTAGTGTGCCTCCAAAGAAGCCCTTGAGGAGCCGGGGCAGGGTGCGGCTGGGGTGAAACAGAGATCTCATGCATGGGGCACGGGCGCCATCCTCGGAGTTCACAGGGTCTCTCCAGGGCCATTGGTATCCACTCAGCTGAGGCAGCGGCACAGAGGTGTGCAGGGGCGAAGGCTGGTGAGGACGGCATCCCCCGCTCACATGCGGGTCTCCTTGAAACAGGTTTGAGCTGACACCGGCACATCAGCCATGGCAAATTTCTTTTCCTTAGATGCAATAATTTAACTGGAATTGATGAAATGAAATATATTTTGGAATCACTATCAATCCCAGTGAGACTGGCTCGTGACAAGAATCTATTGAGCTACGTGCATCTAAGAGTGGGTGTCAAGGGACTCTCTCTCAGGGTGCTGGGTGGACGTGGGCCTTGCTGTTGTTAAACTCGGCTGGTTTGGGCTCCTCTGGGCTCCGTTGACTATTTATCCAGCTTCTCCTCCTCTCCCCTAGGACAGAGTTACTGTGCTCTTTGTTGGCTTTTGTGCCGTCTCAAGCTCCATCTGCAAGAGAAAAATTGAATTGGTCCCATTAGCTTGATTTTAGTAGTGATGGAGAAAGTATTGGATTCTTGCTTGCCATTTAATTTAGATGTGAAAATATCACATGTGATTAACCTACATACGTCACTGCCATTGCCATCGTGAGCTGGCCATGAACAGGAAGAGACACTTGCAGGTCATCATTTGGGAAGTATCTAGTTAATTAAGGGAAGACATGGTTGTCGGGATGGAATCCCTTCAGGGATACAAGAAAGAGGTTGGGAGGAGTTTGTCATAGTAGGCTCTTTGGATCTCAACCATCACCATTTGACTGGGTAAAAAGAAGGGGGCTCTGTCCTGGCTGGAGTGGAGCACCCAAACCCCCAAAAAACATAAATACAAATCACAGCATTTTTAGAACCACAGACTATAGCTCCATGAGGGCAAGAGCCATAAATGAAGTTAATGCTGTGTCTTCCAAGTCTACGCCAGTGCCTGCCAAGGGGCAGGAAGGGGATTTGAGTTCAGGTGGTATGGAGACATAGGGAATATTTGTTGAAGGAATCATAGCACTGGAAGAAAATTTGGGGTACATCCAGTCACTCTATATCCCTGCTTAATTATCTCACTCATAGGGGGCTCTGCAGTGACCACAGAAAATTTCAAATCCCGGCTCTGTCACTTAATTGCTGTGCCAACTGGTGCAGGGAACTTAGCCTCTCTATACAGTTCCCTCATCTGTAAAATGTCATTCCCAATAATACAAGCTTCATAGGGCTGTTTGAGGACTGAATGATGTAATGCATGGAAAGCTGTTTGAAGAATATTTGGTCTCTATCGAAAACACTTAAATGTTAATCACTATAGTTATTACGTGGTGTTTCCATCTTGTTTTTCGTTAATCCATCCTTTTGCCTAATTAAGACTGGAAACTTCATGAGAGTCCTAAATCCAGTTTGCCATAACTTAAGACCCTTTTTCCTATACTGGCCTCACAGAGGTAACACAAATCCTTTATCAGAACTGCCTGACTGACTGTGGATAAGTCCTGGGCTCTCTGTAGGCCTCAGTTTTTCTTTCATTTTGTTTTGTGTCATGCAGACACTAAACTACATGATCTCTAGAGGCCTCTTTCAGCTGTGTTGTGGCGATTGTGGCCAGTCATAGCAGCTACGCTTACTGAACACCTATTATGAGCTAGGCACTGTTTCAAGTGCTTTCCCGTGTTAATTAATACAGCACTTGCATTGGGGAATTTGATATCAGTACCTTCCTTCTAAAGATGAGGGAAGTTAGCTGCTGGAAGGTCAGTCAGGTCACGGGCCGAGGGTTGTCCAGCTGGTAAGCAGAGGAGTCAATATTTGGATCTAAGAAGATTCACTACTCAGACCATGAGCCTATAGAGCAGAATTAATTCTGTGGTTTTCTGTTACTATGATTTTGTGAATATTTCTGAACTCAAGGTGAACTGAGAAATCAGAATCTCTCTACTCTGTTGGCTTTATCCAGTGACCTGACCTTGGCACCAAAGAATATTTTCCATCCATAAATAGCAAAGTGCCTGATTGCCGAATAAATAAGAGAATATAAGAGAATACTGTGAAAAGGCCCCAACGAACTGAGTTATTACTACTGTGTCATAATTACAGCAAGAATAATATGCATTTATGGAACACTTCGTGTCCCCCAAGTACTTCATGGCTGTCGTAATGAGGCAGCCTACTGGCACATTCCAAAGAGATGACTGCAAGTGTTGATTTCCACTCTTCAGTGCCGTGAAACTTGCAGGTACCTCTCAGCTTGGGATGGAGGGTCAGGGAAGAGATACGGAAAAGCCAACAAGGCCAAGCCTAGGAGGATGATGGAAAGAGGATTACCACCTAACGGGTGAGAAAGGCAGCACTAGCTCCAAGTTTCTTGGGACTGTATAAATCAAAAGTTAATTACTGATAGGACCCCCATTTGTATTTTTATTGCTCTATTTACATTTTATGAAGCCATCTGTTATCATTAATATGTTCAAAGTCAGTTTTGTTTTATTTGTTTTATACAGCAAAAGAAAAAGCAATTCTTCCTCAAGTGGGAGAAACCACAGGCCTAGGGGAGGAAGGCATCCGGCCCGGGTGAGCCCTTGGCTGGAATGACGACCATCTCCTTGGGCTGGGTTCAGGCAGGATCTGGGCAGGCTGCAGGGACTCTGGCAGCTTTTTGCAGGCTCAGTCACTTGGAGGGAAGCTTGGCCCTCTAAGCTGAGGCATAATCTGCATCTCTGGGATGTGGATAACTTGTTAAGAGTGGTGCAGTGACAGGCTGAAGAACAGCAGAACAAGCCCACCAGCTGCCCTTTTCGGGCACGGAGCTGCAGTGAACCCGTCCAAGATATCACCGTCTCCAACCAGGCCCATCTGCAGGGGCATCCCTGGGGCCATACACATGGATGAAGCCTACAAGCCATCTTGTTCTTTTTCTCTTGTTTCGCTTCCCTAGGACACAGCTGAGTGACCCCTTTGGAGGTGGCTTAGGGAGACCAGAAACCACCACCGGCCACTTTTGGCTCAGGGACTAATGGCAAAGTGCTCCTTCCTGATCCCAACCCAAAATGAGCAGCTGCTGGAGGATTACAAAGCATTGGACCTTCTCCTGTTCATTTTAAATGTTATCTCAGCTGGGCAGTTCTTGCAAATGAGCCCATCACCCTCCCCTTCCTCTCTAGTTCCCTACCATCACCACCACACACTCTACCCAAATACGCTCCGGCCAAAACCAGGGCCTACGAGGAGTGCACATTAACTAAATTGCAGCTTACTGGCCACATTGGTGGTGTTCCCAGATTGAGTTTCTCTGGCTTAACACTCGGATGCTAATGACAGGAGCTGGTGGGTCAGATGTGACCAAGGGACAGCCTTCAAAAAGGAAATGGCAAGAGTGGGCTTCACAGAGCTTTGATTTTAGGTGAGCTCACTGGCCTGCGAGTAAGGTAAGGCAGAGATGCGTTTAAAACAAAACAAAACAATGGAAACATCTTTCTGCCACAGAAAAACTTGTACTTCGTAACTGTCTCCAGTCGTACCCTGCAGGTTTCAGAAACACAAAACAAAATATTTTATTGATTCTGCTGCAACCGGAATGTGGTTTCCTTTCTCTGAGTGCTCCCCTGGTGCAGTTTCTTGCCTCTGACCCCCGTCCCCATATTTTTCCTGACTATGCCTCCTCCTCCCCTCTGGTTTTTTCTCCACTACCAGATATGAATGGCAGAGGAAAGGATTAGAGGCTTTGGACAGGAAAAAGAGACAAGAAAAATAAAACAAAACATGGTGCCTGCTTAGCCGTTTCTCCCAAAAGCTACAGTTGGTTGGGACCCAGAAGGAATATTCTGTCCTTCTTTTCCTAGGTGCTGTCCTGTTCCTCTCCTTTGTTCCTCAATAGTACCCCAGAACTCGTAAAGGACTTTTCTGTGCAAAGCAGACTCCCGTTAGAAGCCATTACCAAATCTGAAATCATTGCGCTGGGCGGTGAAGACAGACAATGGTTAAGCCACTGAATTCACTAAATGGACATTGAATAATTGAGACACTTCCTTCTGGGGTCAAGGGCTGTGGTTTGGAGCTGGGTCCCCACCCGGGGAAGCACCCTCACTCTTGGCTGAACTGGTTGGGGCCAGGGCTGCCCATGTCTTGGTAGATACTGCTCCTTGCACCTATGGGTGTAGTTCTAGGGAGGTGGGAGATGTGGTATTTCGCAAGCGAAATCTGAATGTCCCAAGTACACAAGGCTGGGACCTGGGGAGGGCTAATCGGGTACTTCTTCTCATTCCAAGTGCTTCCCAACCTGCTCTTTCGTCTCCTGTCTCTGCAGAGCTTGTGGTTGATTAATGACGGGGCTCTTCATCCCCAGCACAGCCCCCTTTGCTCCCCCCACCTTCACGCATGTCCATTTAATTCTCTCCTCCCTCTTTTGGCATCTGGTTTATTTTGCATTATATACAGCAATTTGTATATAAATTGCTGATGCAAATGTCCAAAATAAATTATGCTGAATAATAGATGAAGACAGCTACATAATTTATAATGCTAGAGGCCAGACAGAGCTGGACTGGCTGAGTTCAAGCCCACGGCCACTTCCCATAACCTGCCGGGCTGGTGTTTACATCCTAAGTGCTGGAAACAAACACAGCCTGATGCCTGCAGCTCAGACCGCCTTCTTCCAGGCATGTGTCTGTCGGTCTCCCCGGCCCAGGCTGCAGCCCATCAGTGAGGAGCAGTCACAGGAACAGTATGCGTCATCCCCTTCCTCCACTCATCCTGTTGGCTTTGCCTTTAAAACAGACCCCAAGCCTGACTTTCCCCCGTAACCTCTGCCACCACTGCCTTGGAGAAGCCGCTCTGACCTCCTGCCTGGCTAGTGAACAACCACTCTGCATCTCTGAAGCCTCTCCCTGTTTTCTCCTTCATACCTGGCCTATATGGCCGCAGCCTTAGGGTACTCTTCCACTCACCTTCACATGGTGACCTGGTCATCTGCAGGCCCCTGAATTTTTGTCTTCTTCCCTGCCTGGTCTCTTCAGCCCTGCCCATCCACAACCCAGCAGCCATCCTCAAGTCGCTGGTCCTGCTGGGCACACAGTAACTACAGGGCATAGATTTGGGCACTCTGAAGCCTGTTCTATACTGCCCTGAGCTTGGAAAGGTATATACTGGGAGGAACTAGAGCTGGCACTGACAAATGGGAAGAGAAAGCTTCCTTCAGCTTTGCCACCCCCGAAAGCCAGTTCTGCTCACATAAGACATCTTCACAAGAGGAGAACATTAGTTATTTTTCCCGATTCTTGGCGTCTGCTCTGATAATCGAGAATTGTTGAAATGGGTGAGATCACAGCATCAGTCTGATTGGCTAACAGGAAATCTGAGTTGTGTAATTATGCGACCAAATTCACACAGGTCAAAACTAATTAGCCAAAGTGTAAAAATAGCCTTCTGTACGAATACAGCATTCCCTGTGCAGTCACACTCGTTCAGCATAATTCCCTTCACGCCTCAGGATAATCCAGAGGTGGAGGCAGCGCCCTCCTCCCCGTGTACCCCACACTTCCTGTTCAGAGACGCTGCCTTGCACCCTCATCCAGGGGCGGGTCTTGGACCTGGGAGCTGTGATTCACCGGTATGGACACCACAGAGGAGCTTCAGCGTTTCCGAATACCCCCCACCATGGACGAGGCACTGTGCCAGCACATGAATAAGTGCCGTCAGACTGACACCTTCGGCAACCCAGGGAGCTAGTGTTAGCTCCGCGTTGCGAAAGAGGAAACGAAGTCTCAGACCAAACAACTTTGCTCAGGCCATGCAGTTGTTATGTGAAGCTGAGAAAGGGGCCTAGGATGTTGCAGAAATGATCAGGGAGCATGAGGCTGAGGGGACCCAGCTTTCCCTACCAGCCACCCCGCTTCGACTGAGTGCCTCTGCAGACAGAATGCGCTATCCTCGACGGAGCTAATCGCCTTGTCACTGTGCCATCATGCACGGTGGCCGGCTCCATCCCAAGCTGCTAAGGGGGCGGTTGACAGGGTATGGCCAGCCAAAGACTCAAAAGTGCTAATAGACTTTAGCTGTGTCGTATAAAGAGACAGCAGCTGCACTCAAGAAGGCCTCTGAGCATTATAAAATAGTTTGGGGATCTAAAAACAGAAAGCGGGTTCAGGCCATGAAGACGGTTGCAGAATTATTTTAGATTTTCATTTCCGACAAAAAAGATGGAAAGGCCATATAGCCGTGAGATTAGTTCCGTCCAATTTCGAGTCAGTGACGCACCACTGAGGCCTGGGGATCTTCCACGGCTAAGCAGAGAAACCTGAAGCAAACAGTTCTGTAAACGGACTCGAACAAAGTGGGGGGCTACAGATCCGGGGGCTGTTATGCATTTAGAGGCCCCTGAAGCTCCAATGGAGTCCAGAGCTTAAAAATGGAAGAGGGAGCAGAAAAATTCAGAAAGTGAGGGAGACTTTGCTCTCTGAGATTTTCGGGGGAGCATTCAGTGGTGGTAGAGGCAGTATACATATGTGTGATTTTAGGACCTGAAGTAACAACACCCTCCAGAAATACTGAGCGTTTGCTACCATAAGCAGCCTGGAAGCGCCTGTGTTCTGTGAGGAAGCATGTGCTGGCTTCAGGTCTGGAAGGCAAAGGGACCTTCCAGGGAGGCCTCTCCTGCTCTGACCTCTGACTCCCCAGGACTCCAGGGCATGTTCACCACCTCTCCTGGAGGCTGCTGTCTGGCAGCAGTAGAGCCCTGGGAAGGCAAGGGTGGCCTTCATGTGGAAGAGCAGAACCTTGGCATGAGAACCTGTGCCCTCATCTCCTTATTTTTTATCCTAATGCACTTCTTGGGTTAATGCCTCCAGCACAGCTCCTGCTGACTAATGCTTCTGCAAAAATCAGACATTCTTTGTGCTACTCCTCTCAGAGACCTGATAAAGAGCTGCTCCCTCTCCTGCCTGGCAGCACTCTATTAGGTCCTGGTGTCTGGTGCATGCCTGCCTGGGCTCCCAGTGTAGAAGCCAGGGGAAGACACTCAAGTACCAACCTCCATTGCCAGTGTCCAACTTCCCAGCTGAATGGGAAGGGTGTTGAAGCTTCCTCAACAGTCTTAGGGTTGAAGGAATGAATGATATTATAATATTTGATGAGGGAATAAGGTCACAGCCTGTCAAGGACACAGGTTAACATTAAATAGAAAAGATGTTACTGCAACTGTCTCTGCAGCCAGCTCTGATTGGCATGAGCAGTGAGCAGTTTCTCAATCTTAGTGCTACTGGCATTTAAATTGTATACTTCATGATCACAGTTTGGGAAGGGGGATGCTGTGCATTATAGGATATTAGCAACATCCCTGACCTACCCAATAGGTGTCTGCAGCAACCCCCTCCCCAAACCGTGATCATAAAAAAGGTCTCCAGGCATTGCCAAATGTCCTCTAGGGGGCACAGTTGTCCCTGGTTGAGAACCCCTGAGTTAAATGATTCTGGGCTCCTCTGTCAAGGGTCCCCAAAGTGAAGTCCTTGGACAAGCAGCAGCAGCAGTGCTTGGAGGCTCATTAGAAATACAGGTCTTCACATCATACCCCAGACCTGATTCAGGATTCCTGACGGTGGGACCCAGGGGATGGATTATGTTTTAACAAGCCCTCCGGATGATTCTTATCCATGCTAAAATTCGAGAAGCATTGCCAAACGGTAGCCACTTGCCACATGTGGTAATTTAATTTTATTTTATTAACTAGATTAGGCAAAACTAAAAAAATTTAGTTTTTCAGTTTCTGTAGTCACATTTCAAGTGATCAATAGCTACATGTAAGTGGTGGCTACTGTCCTGGAAAGGACAGTTACAGAACATTCCATCATTGCAGAATGTTCTGTTGGACTGCATTGTAATGAAGTTGCTGCCAAAATGTGGATGACTTCAAGAACCCTAAGACTATTTCTGGCTATCAGCTAAGTCCTACAGAATACTCACTGGCTACCTTATGGCCCTGCATAACTAGCTATAGAAGTGAACTGAGAGAAGCTGTGTTTCTTCCCCGCTCATGCTTGCATATAAGATACGTATAATGACGCTAACCTGCCCAGAGCCCATCCATGATAATGGTCAAGGCAGCTGGTCAGAGACCCAGGAAGTCTGGGGTAAAATACATAATATAGAGCACGCCTTAATCTTATGTTAAGGCAATATACTAAGATATCAAAATAAAAGCAAGCACAAATTCAACCACCACACCAGGGAGAACAAAGAAATACAGGCATACGGCATCAAGTGCTTTGCAGGGACAACAGGTTTTACGGTGGTATGCCCGAGACTAGCCCATTCTCCTGCCTCTAGTAAGGGTCCATGTATAATTTCTGAACTCAGATGAGTGCCAGTTCCAAAGACCTCTGAGACCTCTTTGCAGGTTTCTCACTCTATCAAATCCATCCAGAGAGCTTAGCAGCTCCAGAGTATAATGGAATAATCCTAATCACACCGAGCGTCCAGGCAATCCCTGGAGCAGAGTAGGCAGCTGCATGTGTGTCTCTGTGTCTCCCCTCTATGCCAGCTGCAGACATCACTGATGAATCGGCCTACTCTTCTCCATGGACCCCGGGTGCAGCCAGTACCGACCGGTCCAAGCTTACATGCGCAGGAGGACACTAGTTCGCTGTCTTTGTTTTTGAGTAACTCAGATTTGTGTACACGCCTCAGCTTCTTTTTGGAAAATCCAAATACGACTTTTCTGTATGACAAGATGCTATAGGGCATTTCTCCTTTAGCGAACCAAAGAAGTGTTCCCTGGCTTTCTAAAGGCGATCACTTAATGTTTACTGCCTTCATTCCTCTTCTATCGACAAACCTTGTATTTCAGCACAAACTGTAATTCTCCTTTCCACACCAAGTTATCGGTGTCTCGGGAACTCGACAGACCCAGTCAACATTAAAAGTGCTCCTAGATTGGTTTTTAGCTCTGCTTCTTAACTTGATTCCAATTTGGATTACACCAAGCCTGGAACTCTCCATGATTTATTCTCAACCAGCAATCAAATAAAACATAAAAAAAAAAAAATACACATGGCATTCCCACCCCAGTTATACAAAACTCCAGCATGAAGTGGGTTCAGCAAGACCTTTTTTTGTTTGCTTGGGTTTTTTTTTTTTTTTTTGAGACAGGATATCTCTCTATTGCCAGGCTGGAGTGCAGTGGCAGGATCATAGCTCAGTGCAGCCTCGACTTCCTGGGCTAAAACCATCCTCCCCCGTCAGCCTCCCAAGTAGCTGGGACCATAGGCATGCACCACCACACCCAGCTAACCTTTCAAAATTCTCTGTAGAGACGAATTCTCCCTATGCTGCCCAGGCTGCCCTGGACTCAAGTAATCCTCCAGACTTGGCATCCCAAAGTGCTGGGATTACAGGTGCTAGCCACTGCACCTGGCCTCAGCAAGACTTCTTTGGCAGGAACCTGGTATTGAATGAAATCTGCCCAGCAACAAAAAACTCTTAAACCTCTGCCAGAAAGCCCAGCAGGTCGGTGCAATTTGTCCCCCACCCTGCTCATCTCCCCTGAATTGGGCTGAAGAGGGCTTCACCAAACAAGGAAATGCAAAGGCAGGGGCCCGGCCAGCCGAATACCCACCTCCATGGGCTCTCCTGTGGGGTGGAAGGAAGTGACCAAAAGCAGATTCCTTCCTCTGGTTACCTTCATGGATGCTGCAATCCCATGGGAAATGTCCTCCTGAGCACACCCCGGGAGCCCCACAGTGCTTCAGTCAGAGAAGTATGTGAAAACCTATGACCAGAAGGTGAGCTTCGGGAA
The DNA here is from genome assembly GCF_000951035.1 of Colobus angolensis palliatus. Taxonomy (NCBI): domain Eukaryota; kingdom Metazoa; phylum Chordata; class Mammalia; order Primates; family Cercopithecidae; genus Colobus; species Colobus angolensis. Next base: position 8,800,143 of record NW_012114455.1, on the reverse strand, counting down.
TGCAAACCCTCAGGCCGTAAGAGTCCAGGGCTGGGAACAAGACACTGGGACCCCAATTCTGCCCACAGGAAGGGGTGAGAATGACGAGCCACAGGAAGGGGTGAGAATGATGAGCAGTTTACAAAAGCACAGGAAGGGGTGAGAATGACTAGCAGTTTACAAAAGCGAGGGTGTGCCAGTGGCTGCTTCATTTGCAGGGGGGCACTGCAGCGTCAGACCAGGGAGCTAGAAATATCTGGCCAAGAGAGGCTTCTCAAGGTTGACCACAAAAGAGGGATGGGGGGTCTACTGTGACTGGGCTGCTCACCTGGAGGGGAGAGGCTGTACCTGCTCTCTGAAGGAAAAGGGCTGAGTTCTTCCCAAAAGGGCAGACGTGTGTAGCCATTGACTTGGGTGGTAAACTTAGTCTTTAACGACCTTCTGCAAGTTAAACCAAGCCAAGCCACACGTCCTGCAGAGCTCTGTAGTGAGGCCACACCCAGTATTTATGGCAATCTTCATAGTTACATAATTATTTGTAAAATATATAGCTATAAATACATTACATATATTTGTATATAGTTTCCTTTATACTCATACAAATATACATATGAGCACATATATTTACATATAAATACACCCCAATGAAAAGGCTTAAGCATATATTTGAGTATATATCCGTTCATCTGCATGAATATGTGTACACACTATTACGTGATAGTTAATAAGTCATAGTCTTTGCATTTAGATAGCTCCAAGCTTGAACCCCAGTTCTGCCACTTAGGGAAGATATTTCCTTGTATAGATTATTTAATTGAGCCTTAATTTCCTCTTCTGTAAGGTAGAAATAGTAACCCACATAAATTACCATACAGATGTAAGGAATAAGATAATGAATATAAAGTATACAAAATAGGTGATCAATGACAGATACAGCTATTGATGTAACTAGCACCTCAGCTAGTTACATCAACTAGTTGTGACTGCAACTAGCTGAAGAATGAGCACCTCATTCCCTTGGGTTGGTAGAAATCAGGGTGGGGGCCGGTAGCACTTTCATTTAAGGTGTTTTGAACAAATTCATCTAATATGTACCATCCAAAGGGTTCATAAGTGGTACCTTTTCTCAGATCAAATGCTTCTATTGCAAGAGTGGCTCATTTCTCTTTTATAACTGGGTGATTCAGAGGAGGAATTTTCTGTTTGGGTTTGTAAAACACAGTTTCTGGGAGGTAAATGTCGACTCCAAACAAAGGGGAACTTCCTAAGAAAGTTGCCGGGTATTGAGCCCCCTGTTCCACAGGACGCTTCAGCAGAGGCAGGGCAGTCACATGTGGGAATCCGAAGCCAGATGGGGGCTGCACTGCGTGTTTTCTGAGGTCCCCTTGCACCTTGAAACCCACGCGTTCTGTGGCTTCTTAGAAGATGCCCTCTGAGTGTGCTGCGCTGCACTTTCTGTACCGCCTGCTCACATGCCTCCCACCCCGTCCTGGTGTCCTCTATTCATCAGTTACAAGGCCCTGAAGGAATCCAATAGTGAGGAGGTGAGATTACATTCTGAGGAAATGGGTAAACTGAAATGGGGCTGGGATTGAACTCAACCGGGCAGCCAGCTTCATTTAGCCGCTTGTGCAAAGTCTTATTAGGAAAATGCAGCCATCCAGAACAGCGGGTCTGCCAGCGTGTGGTGGGAGGGGCTGGCTGGCCACACCGCGGGTGGAAGGCCTTCCCTTCCCACACTTGCACAGCCTCCTGCCATGTCAGTGTGACCTGGGCTCTGCTCCCTCGGGGCATCAAAGTGGACGTTCTGATGCAATTCTGCCCCTGCCAACGAGGTCTGTTTCTCTGAGCATCCCTCCAGAGGAATTTTTTTCTTTACCTCATTGTTTCCCCAGGCCATTCCAGTTTTCTCTTCACCAATCTAAAGGTATAGAAGCATGTCGCAGTGGACCCTGGGAATAGGGCGTGGAATATACTGAGTATTGGGATTAGAACTGGTATCAGTGAAAAGAAATCGGGAAAATGACTTTTGATATGCCTTTCAAACACTCAGGAAGATGATATCTGTTGCCTGAGAGGGCAAGGAATGAATAAGAATAGGTGGTAATAACATAAGCAGCAACTATAAAGCCCTTTCTTCCTAAAAAGAATGACTAGAGTTCATCAAATTCAAACCCCAGTGATTGGTGGCCTCACAATTTTAAAGAGATGGGTGTTTGTGCAAGTCTCAAATTATCAGACTTTCCTCTCTCTCTCTCTTTCTTTCTCTCTCTCTCTCTCTCTCTCTCTCACACGCACACACACATACACATTCTCTCTTAAAATATGACCTTTCTGCATTCCAAAGAACCATAAACCTGGAAGGAAGGACCTCCAGTTCCCTGGTTTGCAGCTGCTTAAGCCTTTGCCATCTGTGAAAAGGTAGAGATATTTAGAGATATAACTAGGAATATTTGTGACTATGGCAAGTTCTAAGATGCATGCTTATGCCATTCTAAAGGAAGCCCTGGCAATTTTCAGATGAAAAATGTCATCGAAGTTTGAGTTTCTGTAATTATCTATTTATATGCTCTGGGTGCCCAGTGAGGGGTCAGAGATTGCCTCATTTGCTGGCTATATAGCTGTTTGTAAGTCAGTGTAATGTGACACACACGCTGTATTGGCTCGTAGGGATGGGAAAATTAGTTATGTCACATCTGAAAGCCACTTTACATTCAGAGGTCATAAACCGAGAGGAAAAATAACCAAAAGTTTCAGTATTCAATTTGTTTACTCTGAGCAAAATGCAGTCTCTTAAACTGATGATGAGAGGAGGATGAATGAGATGGAAAAGGCTTTTAGGAGCTCACTTTAAAAGCTCAAAAGGTGTCTGGGACATTAAATAGCTGTTAAAAGCTCTAGTTGGATAATTTAAGTGTAAATGAGTATGAACTGTATGGATTAAATTTGCCTTAAAATACCAGTCTGAAAAATTAAGGAAAGACTATTTGAGACAAACACAGTTCGCCTTTTTTCAAAACCTGAACATTTCAAAAAAATAATTTTAGAGTTTCAATGAAAGCTAAATGCAGTCAGATTTAACTGTCCCTAGTGATCTTCCCATTGAAAGCCACAATTCAGTAATAATTATACCCACATTAAAATAAGTACATGTGTTGATACACACATTCCACATAAAGTGTACAAATTTAGCCTAAGCTTTTCAAAGCTTTTTCTATCATAAACGATGTTAGATAGATATTGACAAAAATTCAGCCGATAAATCTGAAAATCTGAATTTAAAAAAACCTTTATAATCTGAAATAACAGTTCATTTGATCCTTTGGGGTATTTTAAAAATTCTTCTTATTATTAAAATTGGGAATATTATGTCTTTATAGTATATTTTACCCACCAATTATTATTTTTTTTAAGGGAAAACTGTTTCATCCTTTATTTCAAGGAAAGATTGTATATTATAAAAACAAATATTGTTATGTCATTGAATACAGAGCTCACATCACAAACATTTAATCATTTTCATCATACATCTGATGATCTAAAAATCAAAATCACTTTGAAAGGCTTAAGTATTCTACTGTTTCCTAAAGATTATGTTACCACATTATAGTGACACACTACTGTTTTAAAGACGCAAATAAAAATGAGACCCAGTAATTTTTACAAAAGTGTATCCTATCCTATTTACTTGTTTTATAAGATCAATAAACACTATAGTAAGACTTGGCATTTAAACATTAAACATGTCTAAACCCCCTGAAGAATATACCAGAAATAAGAAAGACATTTAGAATGCTTTAATATTTCCAGTTAACACCATTTGTATCAGTAACTGCAATGTTGTAACTTTTAACATCTCACATAACTAGTCAGTAAGGATTTTTTTAAGTGTAGGAGTGAGAATACAAGGACAGGAGCTATGAGAATGTCAAGTTTTATACTTCTGTTAAAATCTCTAAAATCAAAACTCTTATTATTAAAGCCCCTCCATTGGCTACATTAATTTCTAAAGAGTGTCAGTGTTTTTTCCTGAGGACAGTCACCCTTGAAATAATGCTGCTCTAAAAGACCAAAATTTTAACTTTAGCTGTTACCTATAGAGATGTCTTTCTACAGTAGATGTTCATTATGCAATGAGGTTATGCTAAATTATTCATTATTATTATTATTATTGCTCTATTAAGGTCATCCTTTTGCTTGATTCTAAGATGTTTTCTTTAGAAGTTAAACATGATGAGCAACATTTGGCAAAAAACAAAAAAACAAAAAAATAAAACCTCATTATGAATATCGTGTCCTCTCTATTGCCCCTGTTTTAGAACATTTTCTTTCTTCTTAACTCATCAGGGTGTGCGGGTTCAAAAATAAAAGGAACCAAGCTTGAGAGATGAGAAAATTGAGGCACAGACAAGCCCATGATGTTGCTTTACATTACAGTGGCAGCTACTGGAGGTATTTGGCTGCACAACAACTTTCTGCACTTTCAATTTCCCATGTTTCATTGTAATATAGCACTAGAATTTAAGGTGTCCAGCCCAGTATCATCAACGTAATTGTTTGAAGTTTTTGAGGTACCACCAGACATAAAAGCCTGATGTGTAGTTTACCAGCATGATGCAGACACAGACATGGAATTTTAGAGTATGGAAACCCCTACTAAGGGTGCAATGTCATGAGTTCACTCTTACCTCTCAACAACTAGGGGGCCATGTTGAGTCCCAAGGGGTGTGAAAGCTGCTGGGGGATCCCTTCGTTCATTCAAACACTCTTCTAAGCAAATGGGTAATGGACGCAGAGCCATATAATCATGGAGCTTCTGTTCTAGCAGAGGACAGACAATAACAACAGTCACAGTGAGAAGGTAAATCACAGAGGCTGTTAGAAGATGACAAGGGCTTTGGAAAAGTGAGAAAGTAGAAGAGAGGAAGAGAGATCAAGAGTGCAGCAGGGTGAGCAGAGTAGGTTATGACTTCAATAGGGTGCCCAGGGTCAGCATCCTGGAAAATGAGACAATGGAGCAAAGACTTGAGGAAGGTGAGGGGTTGACCAGGCGTGGGGAAAGAGCTTTCCAGGAAGTGGAAGCAGGCCACACAAAGTTCTTGATGTATTTGATGAACAGCAAAGCCGTCAGTATGGCTATGATTTAGGGGCAGTGGGAGAGTGGCAGGAGATGAGATCTGAGAGGAAATGGGAAGCAGGGCGGTAGATGATACCCAGCTGTGTAGTCTGTCACAGACTATTAGGAGGACTTTGTGCGTCTATCGGGGTGGTGGGCAGGAAAAATTGCTTTTGTTATTGTCCTTGCTGGTTTGGTTGATGGACTGGTCGTTACGATGTTGCGGTGGGTGGTGGTGCAGGTGTTTTCACGCTCAGGTTCCAGCAGGTGAAGGATCCTGAACCGCCCCCCCCCCCACCGCCTCACTATGCATGTGTAACCCCACCACTTTAAAGGCTCTGGTTATAGTGATGGAGACTGTCAAAGTGACAGCTGGCATGGTCCATCTTCTGCTATCAGGCTGTATGTACTAGGCCTGTCATCTGATAGCCCAGTGTTCATGGCTTTGTTTGAGTACGTACATTAACCTACAATATTTGGACTTGCAGGTCTTAGAAGCAGACAGTCTTGGCTTCAACTTTGCATTTTTTTTTTAACTCCCTACCTTGAAGAGTTTGAGTCCAATGCTTATACTCTTGAAGACTTAACTGTCTTCTTTATTAGGATTATTGTAAGACTTAAAAAAATTGTGAAAAGCATGTTGTGATAATGGTGATGTTATAATAAATGATGATGATCACGATGATTTAGTCCACACAGTCTGTTTTACCACAAAGCTGGATGGTTCCTGGCCTCGGATGCCTCATGGTACAAGATTTATAATTCCAGCTACTAGGGAAGGGCCTCTGGGTACCTCAGCTCCCTTCTAGGAAACCATGTCCCACTGTTGATGCCAAAGCAAAGTTACAGAACCTTTGGAAGTGTTCAAGTTTTCAAAGCCCCTCCTCTGGCTTATATGCAACAGTGTGTGAGGAGGGCTCAAAGGCTCAAGGCTGCTGATTGACAATGTCTTGTTGTAGTGCAGGAAACCCATCCCTAACAGGTGCAAGGCTTTGAAGGCTTCTTGTTGCCGGCCTGAGAGGGAGAGGATTCAGAACTTGTCAGGGTTCAAGAACTGAGGAAATCAACAGACCATTATGCTTAAAGAGTGGATTTTTATGGCCGGGCGCGGTGGCTCAAGCCTGTAATCCCAGCACTTTGGGAGGCTGAGACGGGCGGATCACGAGGTCAGGAGATCGAGACCATCCTGGCTAATACGGTGAAACCCCGTCTCTACTAAAAAAAAAAAAAATACAAAAAACTAGCCGGGCGAGGTGGTGGTGCCTGCAGTCCCAGCTACTTGGGAGTCTGAGGCAGGAGAATGGCGTAAACCTGGGAGGTGGAGCTTGCAGTGAGCTGAGATCCGGCCACTGCACTCCAGCCTGGGCGACAGAGCGAGACTCCATCTCAACAACAACAACAACAAAAAGAGTGGATTTTTAGGTGCTGGGTGCTGTGGTCTCAATTAGAGGCTCTAGAAATAACAAATGTCCACCACCTCACTCCCTGGGACCCAGGAAACCATCACCAGAAAGCAGAACCAGAGGAAAATGAGTACATTAAATCATCAGAATTTGCAGAAATATTTGATTCCTTCTGGCAGACTCATCAATCACGAATGATTAGAAAGCTGAGTTGCAGTGGACAAGCCTCTGTTTTGAATGATGCCTCATTTCATTTCTATTACTAGGTGGTTATAGTTTGTAGAGAGACTTCTCTGCACATTTTTTTTTAATTTTTGTTTTTCAGCTAAATCCTCTCCTCTTACGAGAGTAAAGCACTTATGGCAATGTTCAAAAATCTGAGACAGATAAATGCTCCTAGAGGGCACCAGTAAGTGTAAAGAGACCCAAAACATTCTTCCTGCACACCCTTCTGTACCAGGCATTACATTTAATCTTCTGTAGTCTCAAAAAAGGAGCAAATTCAGAGAAGTTAAAAAACATCCGGAGATCACACCCAAGTGGAATTTGAGACCTGGTCTTTCTGAGTGAGGGTCCAGGTTGATTTCCCCTAGAAAAGAGTTGCATTCCACCTTCACATTTACCCCAAAAGAAAAAAAAATAGCCATGTATGTAGGAAACTTCAGCTCCTCTTAAGCCATTTTTTTGGTCACTTCAACTTTGATGGAGCTGGGGATGAGGAAGGGAACAAAGAAAAAATGTCCCTTTGAGCTCAGTTTCCATAGCTTTCCAGTCAAAAAGGAAAGAGGTTCAGTCAAAGAAATACATGACACATACAAGTTTTTGTAACAAAAAGCTTGAAGGGAACTTCATCAGAGAAAGAACCCAGACCAGAGAAAGGGATCTGAATTCTGCAGTGGGGCAACCCGGGAAGAGGGAGAGAGAAGGGAGGGGCTGGCGGGAGAAGCAGGGGATAGCGCAGGGGAGCAGGCGAAAACCACATCATTTTCTTTATTATCCTGTCCATTTGCCTTCATTTTTCTGGTGTTTTGTCCATCAGTTGTTAACACCTAATTCTCTAAAAAATAAATACAACTTGAGCAGATTAAGTGAAAAGGCTTTGGAGAGCCCAATTACTGTGTGTCTCCTGGACACTTGGAAATGGACTTCATTTTTCTGTAATGAACAAAATGGTGAGTGACAGCGCAGCCAAATGAGGCACGTCCCAGCTCCGGCTTCGTCTGTCAGGCACATGCCGCGAGACAGACTTTATGCATTGTCGCAGCAGCACGCATGGAGAGGTGTGCGCACGCAAACATGCATACTTAAACTCAATTGGAAGGCACCTGCTCCTGGGTAAGCTGCCATTTTTTTTCCTCCCAACTCATCACAACAGTTGCTTCCTCTTGAAAATCTAGCAAGTTTCTGAGAAAAGTCATGTTCATTACAGAAGTTATTTATTAACAATAAATAGAGGAGAAACTCAGTTCAAAACAGGTATATTATGTTTTCTCATACCTGATGCAAAGGCATTAATGGATGAATGAGTTCTGCCTTACAGTCTGGGCTCATTTCTTTAGTTGTCTTTTTAGATATCTCTAGTTTATTCATTCATTCGTCCACCCATCTATTCATTTGTTCAACACACCATTCATAAAACTCTACTCTTAGCTGTGTACTGTGTTAGGAGCAGGACAGTTACCAAGCTGAGGAAGCAACGTTCCTCTACCATAATTCTCATCTGGTTGGGAAAACAGACATATCCAAAGTCAAATATCAAGTGTTTTTTATTCTATTAGCACATTCCCTCTGAAGAACGACAGGTTTTCTCACAAATTCAAATGGGTAGGATTTGCCCCATGAGTTTCTTTGGATGGGTGTGCCGTATCTACACACCTGCATTTCTGTTTTCGAACTTAATTTTGTGGCATTAAGACAACTGAGAAGTGTGCCTTTCCTTATGTGTGATGTGAAACCCTTGTTCTCAAATCTCTCCATACTGAAAACTTGCCTGGTTCTGTAATCTTCCATTCAGCAAGTCATTGTTGAATGTCTTTTCCATGCCACGTATTGCACTAGACGCAGAAATTCCAGGGGTAAACATGTCTCACACAGTCCTTGTCCTCATACAGTTTTTAATCTGTCAAGGGAAATAGACATCAAACAAATAATTACACCAATAATTATTTAATCACAGCTGTAATTAAGTGATATAATGGCACATGGCAGAATGCTTTAAGAGTGTTAAATGAGGACCTGACAGTTTGGGGGAAGAGGGAGGACTCCAGAAAGGCATTCGTGATGAGTGAAATTTACCATAGGAATTAGTCATGTGAAGAGGACATAGCACAGCATTTCAGGTAATTTTTTTTATTATTGTTGTTTCCATGTAAGTATGTCTTTTCCCAAGAGTGGGTTGGTTTGGTTCTTAGACACCAGAGGAGCTTGTTAAAGCAGGACTGCCTTGGGAGCATTTAGAATAGGTAGCCATGGGGTAGCATGATTTATAGGGAATGAAGTCTCATGTCTTCACTCCAGCACTTGATGTATCCCTTTGCTCCTAGAGAAGGGCCATTGCCTTAGATACCATGTGCTTCAGACTTCCAGCAGCCTTTATTCACTTGGATGGCTAGTGCTTAGAAATTCCTTCAGTAAATGGACACGAGAAGGTGCATGAAGCTTAACAGCAGAGAAAGGATAACTCGAGGTGAGATGCATGTCACATGTGTGTCAAAATCCAGCTTTTCCTATTTCAGCTTCACTAATACACATATGTGGATAGCCAGCATTGGCATTACATTTATGACACCCTACTGACATACTTCATCCCACTTTATTATCCAAATCTATTCATGCAAAAATTGAGAGATCAAGAGGAATTTAATGAGCTACTCTGCACCACATCCTGTGCCCAGAGTAAACTCCAGAGAGTTTCAGAACCCTAACCTATGGCCCTTTCTACCATGCCCCAGCTGTCCTCAGCAATGACACTGAATGTAGTGGAACACACAGTCGCATAGGCTTCTGTCCTGATTATTCATTTGCTGCTATTTATACACAATAATACAACAATACAGTGTGCTATTTATACACGATAATACAACAATACAGTGCAATGCAATGCAGTTCAGTGTGCTACGCGATATGCTAAATGCTTGAGATAAAGTGGTGAGCAAGACAGTCTCCCTTCCCCAGCAGAATGTATAATCCAGTGAGGAAGACCAACAGCTAAATAAGCTGTTACAATAAAGCACAGTAGATGTTCTGAATAGAGAAGGAAATAATGCCATGGGAGTTCAGAGTAAGGAGCTCTTAACCTTGCCTAGGGTGTTAAATGCAGTTTGAGTTTGTAATTAGAAAGCTTAGAGGTGCTAAGTAGATGGGTAAAAGAAATATTTTTCAGGCAAAAGTACAGCGTGAATGAAGACCCAATGGTTTGGTAAAACAGAGCGTGTTACAGGGTCCAAAAAGGCCATGGTAAAGTGTGAGGAGAGCTATGGCAGGAAGGAAGGATGCCATACGGATGTCTGGTCCTCTCATTTTGCAAGATAATCATAGTGACAGCAATGTATCTAGAAGCCTGGGCCGTCAAATAGCATTTGACAGTCTGCCTTCTTCCTCAGCTGGCATTGCCATCTGAGTCTGGATAGTACATGACAGACTTATGGCACCAATGGTGATCTCAGATATCGATTTCTTTAAATGAATACATGATTAGAATCAGAATTTGAGGAATCTCAGAAGTCATCTAGTTCTACTAACCCTTGCCCAACTGCCGCCGTTTCACAGACGGAAAAAGTGAGTCTTAGTGATGGAGTGAATTGTCCAGAGATCTCCGCAGAGCTACAGGCAGATCTAAAATTAGAATCGCGGTCTGACAGTTTAAACCCTTTAAATTGGATCATTATCACCATTCATTATTTGGAGAAACATCTGAACACTCTGATATTCAATTGCTACCCTCCTGACTTAAAGCCTGTTAACCTGCTCAGTATCAAAGACAACATTTAGACGGATATTTTCTCTCTGTTTTTTTTTTTTTTTTTGAGACGGAGTCTCGCTCTGTCACCCAGGCTGGAGTGCAGTGGCCGGATCTCAGCTCACTGCAAGCTCCGCCTCCCAGGTTCACACCGTTCTCCTGCCTCAGCCTCCCCAGTAGCTGGGACCACAGGCGCCCGCCACAGAGCCTGGCTAATTTTTTGTATTTTTAGTAGAGACGGGGGTTTCACCGTGTTAGCCAGGATGGTCTCGATCTCCTGACCTCGTGATCTGACCGCCTCGGCCTCCCAAAGTGCTGGGATTACAGGCGTGAGCCACCGCGCTCGGCCCTTAGACGGAGATCTTCTATGGCGTTGCTCTAAGAGATCCCGTGAGTGCATTTCAGGAGCAACATCTGCACTACGTGATCCAGGCCTCCTTCTCAGTCACTGGTGCTCCCAGGCTCCCTCCACCTACCAGTCCGAAGACAAGAATAGACCGCCGTAGCTGTGTGGACATTGTGGGAGTGCGGAGGGTAAGCGTGTGTGCTGCACCCATTCACAAACCTGCGGACCAGAAGACTCCACCCAGGCAGTGCATTTCTTGTTTCCATTTTAGACCAGCGGGTCACAGCTGATAAACAAGCATAACCAGGATACACAGATAGAAGCTTCACTGAGCAGGAGAACGCAGCCTTTGCACAGCCCTAGTGATCTCTCAGGGTGACACTGGGTGCTTGGTTTTTGGAACAGCCTATAAACAGTTTTCCAAACCCACTACCCTTCATTTATTAGTGGCTTAGAAATGTAAATGTTTCCGAGAGTACAGGGTGTTTCTCTTCTTCTCTTAACACGCTTTCAGAACTTTAACTGAAGAATCATAGAATCCAGCGGTTTAAGAGCTGAGAGGGCTTTTGATCATATCGTTTTTATAGTTCATAGCTCAGGAAACTGAGGACTCCAGAAGTTATGCAGTTTCCTAAATGTTTCATTGCTACGTGGTAGTAGATCCAGAACTGAGCGCATCGATGTCTCTAAGAAAGAGAAACAGGAACAGACCTCAGTATGGAGAGTTCGCTCACTGTCTTTAATTACGCTGATCTTTAATGTACTGCTCGCATTGGTTGAGCATTGAGGATGTGTTAGGCACCATGGGAAAGAGTTTTTGTGCATTGTCTCTTTGAAACCTTGAAACAGCCTTATAAAATATAGCCTATATCATCACCCTGATTTACAGAATAATAACAGTTATTAAATGTTAACTGTAGGCACTAGACACGGTACTACATCATGTATGTACATTAACTCTTATATTCCTCACAGCAGTAGCAGCATCTCCACCTCACCCACCAGGAAGCTGGGGCTAAGTGGGTGTACATGACTTGTGCGAGCTTGCAGAGCTGGCTGGGATCTGGAGACAGACCGTGAACCCTGGCCCCCACTTTGCCACTGCACTCTGACATCTTAGGAGGAGGGTCTGACCTCCAGCTTGTTGGAATCCAGAACTCTTGCTCATTCACACCACGCTTTACGCTTCCTAATTTTATAAGCACAAAACGTCTTTCCACCAAGTGGCATTTTCTTGGGATTCTTACTCATCCAGGATAATTCTTAAAGACAAGGAAAAAAATACTAAATGTTTTTCCTACTCTCTTGTCTCACACAACACAACACTTCTGACATCAGACGAGTGAGAAATTTTTCCCCACACACCAGCCGAGCAATGACCGTGAGGGCTGGGCGTTCTCCAATTCAACTCACTCAGTTCTGACACTGTCTATCTGGAGATGCTGTCAGTCTCCATAGGGTGAGGCTCAGCCCACACGACTGCCTCCCACTTCAGGTGCTAGTTGCAAGCCCCCAGATGGCAACCGTGCTACTGATCCGCGTTCCCGGCCCCTCACCTCTTCAGGTTTAATTCATTTACTAGAGTGGCTCACAGAACTCGGGGAAACACTTGACATACACTTACCAGGGTATCAGTAGAGGACACAGGGGAGGAGCCGGCTAGAAGGGGTGTGTGGGGCAAGGCAGCGGGCAGGGGTGTAGGGTTTCCAGGCCCTCTTCTGGAGCACCGCCCTCAAGCAACCAGAAGCTCTTCAAACCCTGCCTGTTGGGTTTTTTATTGAAACTTCATTAGGTTGGCATAATTGATTACATCATCAGCCACTGGTGAGCAATTCAACCTTCACCTCCTCTCCCCGCGCAGGAAGTAGAGGGTGGGACAGAAAGTTCCAATTATTTAATCACATAATTGGCTTCCCTGGCAGCCAGCCAGCATCCTGAGACCATCCTGGGGCCCCAGCCGCCAGGCATCTCGTTAGCCTACAAAAAGACACTCACTTTGGAGATTCCAAGGGTTTTCAGAGCAGTGCTCCGATAAAGAGGACAAAGACCATATCGAAATAGATATCTAGATATATGTATTATAGGTCACAACATGCTGCGTCTCCCAGGTTCACGCTATTCTCCTACCTCAACCTCCAGAGTAGCTGGGACTACAGGTGCCTGCCACCACGCCCGGCTAATTTTTTTGTATTTTTAGTAGAGATGGGGTTTCACCATGTTAGCCAAGATGGTCTCGATCTCCTGACCTTGTAATCTGCCCGTCTCAGCCTCCCAAGCCTTAATTATTTCTTGTTCTTTTATTTTCAGAATATATATTTTGCATAACTTAAATACTTCCTAATTGAAGATGCCAATTTTCAGTTAAGACAAAAAAAGTCCCTTGTCCTTTGCATCTTTTAAAACTATTCTGCAATGAATAGAAATCATGTAATTTAAAAGGCTTAGCATAATCTGACAGCTAGATACAGATATACCTCATTACCATGGCCTTCACCAATCCAAAATTTTATAATCATTCATAGGCAGGATTGACCAGAGATTGCGAATGATTTACCCTTCTTAGTAATTTATCATCTAGTTCTACCTCTTTATACAGATAACTCACAACTACCTATTGGCTGTATTCTGAGATAGAAAAGTCCTGTGTCAAAAGCCTCCGAGGCGAACACTGACTTCCACCTCCTCACTTAGCCTCCTGATCCCTCATGGCTTCCACCTGAGAGGCAGAGATACTCACTCCTGGCCTCGTACCATACTGCGAGGCAATGGTTAATAGGAAACAGCAGCAAAAGGAACTCACATTCAACTCCCCCTTCTTAATAAAATAAGTTTAGAATCTGTAGAGAACCCGCTCTAGGTCTCTGCATTTGTCCCTTGTGGGGCTGCTAGGCAGCTGTTATCCTGGGTTCACAGATGAGTAAACCGATCCCAAAGAGACTGAGTAACTTGCTTGGAAGGTGTGTAAGTGAAAGTGTGAGATTTGGAGTTAAACCTAGTTTTGAAGAGTAATTCTACCACCAGTTACCACGGGCTTTGTTACTTATCATCTCGGGCAAGTTACTTATCATCTCTCTGAACCTCAGTCTCTGCACCTGTGTAACAGTGCTACAACAGTACCTCCTACGTAATAGCAGAACCTCCTAGTATTCCTGTGGTGAAACGTAAGCTCGTTCAGGTCACGTGCTCGGCCCTGCCACACAGAAGATACTAAACAAGGGCAGCTACTTTCAATTATGGGTCCAGATTACACTGCTGGGAAGCGAAAGGGCTGAGCTGCACGTCCAGGAGGGAGGCTGCAAAGCCTATGTATTCTCACGGCCACCTGCTGCCTTCTACACAGGCACACCCAGAGATGTCTACGAGATGAAGCAGCATGTTGGGTCCTGGCAGGATCCCTTGGCGGGTGTGACTGAGCCAGTGTCAGTGATGCCTGTTTCCCACCTGAGCTTTCACAAGGAATATCGGGGCCTAACTTGCAGGGTAACTGAGTGGGTTGCTACTAGAAGAAGTTTACCTGGAAGAATCGTTACCTTGAAACCATCGAAAACAAAGGATGGAGCCGCCGGTCAACAGCTCCCAAACTCAGGTACTTGGGCAAAACGAGGGAGGGCGAGACCCTTCTGCCTTCCTCTGCTGTGGAGTGGTCTACTGGGGTCTTTCTGTGTTGGGAAGGGATACACAAAGGGGTGACATAGTGAGGTCCCGCTGACAGCAGTCACATGACACCATAGATGATTGTTATTTGTGGAGGGACCGTAGAAGCCGTGAGTCCAGTTCCTTGTTTTACAAAGGTTGAAAGCAAGACACAGATTGGGTGAATAATTGCCTCAGCTGAACTAGCTAATTGGTGGCAGAGTGAAAATGATGGAGGATAGCTTCAGTCGACAGGTAGGACTGGTCATCTCCCGTCTACCCAGCCTAGTGCAGGAGGGAAGGATGGCTTCAGCCGGAGGTGGAATGGCTGACCTCCTCGGGACATGCAGACCTCCGCAGAGACCCCTCCTTGATTATTCCGCCTGAATCATTCCCGGATCTTTGTCTATTTCTTTATGTCTTTCTATCTTTTCACAGCAGTTCTCAGTGGCTGACAGTGAATTATTTTTTGTTATGTGTTCATTGTCTGCCTGTTCTGCTGGAATATAAGCTCCATTAAGGCTTGGAGGCTTTGTTTTGGTAACAGCTAAATTCCCAGCACATTGAACAATACCAGATTCATAGTAATTAATAAACAATTTAAAAAATGATTGAATAAATGAATGGCATGAAATACCTAAAAAGTTGGTAGGTAAATACTGGCAGATAAGGTTGGAGAGGCAGTGAGAAGGCAGGGAGAGACCTCCAACCCTATTTCCCAGGCGTAGTGGCTTTAGCCAGTGTTGACATTTTCTGAGCTGGAGATACAGCATGAGAACAAAGTCCTCCAAGTTACTGATTTTCTGCTATCCTGCTACCTCAGATCTCTGGAATTCCAGAAA
This sequence comes from Colobus angolensis palliatus, assembly GCF_000951035.1. Classification (NCBI taxonomy): domain Eukaryota; kingdom Metazoa; phylum Chordata; class Mammalia; order Primates; family Cercopithecidae; genus Colobus; species Colobus angolensis. The sequence continues at coordinate 8,784,866 of NW_012114455.1, read as the reverse complement.
ATCCCATCTTTTTCTCCTCTCCTTTGTTTACTTTTTCTTGTTTGCCTTTTCTGCACTCTGCTTGGATGCAGAGATGCTCATCTTCTGAACAATGCATCTTCCTGGTGTCAGCATCTTGCTCTCATGCCACTTACCTACTTACCTGTGATAAACTGGAATGAGATATGGCTATCCAATTTATCTCAGGAAAAGCTTAGAGCAATGGGGGAGAAAAATGCATCAAAATGTTTGACCATCTTGAATTCTAGGTAGGACCTAGTCATTTATTAGGTGTCAAGAATTGTGCTAAATCTTGGAAATGTAAAGTAGACTAAAAGGCATAAAATATACTTCCATGCTGTGGAATCCAATGCAATGGTTAAAAAAAAAAAAGCATTCATTGTTTTCTTTTCAACTTTTATTTTAATTTCTAGGAGTACATGTGCAAGTTTGTTACATGGGTAAATTGTGTGTCCTGGGAGTTTGGTGTAGAGATAATTTTGTCGCCCAGGTAGTCAGCATAATACCTGATAGGTAGTTTTTCAGTCTTTAGCTCCCTTCCACCTCCCACTCTCAAGTGGGCCCCGAATCTATTATTCTCTTCTTTGTGTACACATGTACTCAATGTTTACCTCCTACTTATGAGTGAGAATATGCAGCACTTGGATTTCTGTTCCTGCATTAATTTGCTCAGGATAATGGCCTCCAGCTCCATCCATGTTCCTGCAAAGGACATAATTTCACCCTTTTTGTGGCTGCATAGTATTCCACAGCGTGTATGTGCCACATTTTCTGTATCCAGTCCACTGTTGATGGCCTTCTGCTCACCCCTTTTGTGGCTGCCTAGTATTCCACGGCGTGTATGTGCCACATTTTCTTTATCCAGTCCACTGTTGATGGCCTTCTGTTCACCCCTTTTGTGGCTGCATAGTATTCCACAGCGTGTATGTGCCACATTTTCTGTATCCAGTCCACTGTTGATGGCCTTCTGCTCACCCCTTTTGTGGCTGCCTAGTATTCCACGGCGTGTATGTGCCACATTTTCTTTATCCAGTCCACATGGCCTTCTGTTCACCCCTTTTGTGGCTGCATAGTATTCCACAGCGTGTATGTGCCACATTTTCTGTATCCAGTCCACTGTTGATGGCCTTCTGGGTGGATTCCATGTCTTTGCTCTTGTGAATAGTGCTACAATGAACATATGGGTGTGTGTGTCTTTATGGTAGAACAATTTATATTCCTTTGGGTATATACCCAACAAAGGGATTACTGGGTTGAATGGTAGTTTTATTTTTAATTCTTCTATATATAATGACATGGGAGATATTGGAACATATTGTTACGTGGGAAAAATAAGTTGCAATTTGGCAAACATAAATAACTTGTTTTAAAAATATCAGCGTATCTATACCTATATCTGTATGTCTATGTCCAAGTACATATCTATATCTATAGGTTAGATATACATCCAGAGATGTTTGAGAGATTGTACGTACAGGAAACCACCTCTAAAAGCACACCACAATTGTATACAAGTGGCCACCTCTAAAAGAATGAGATTGCTGAGGGTGGAGATTTTGCTTTATGTACTTTGGTATGTTTCCAATCTTTTTATGTGAAGAGAAAAACATTTGCAATTTAAAAATCAGAGGGAAAAACAAAGACCAAAAAAGTCATTGAGTGTCTTCTCTTCTGCCCCCAAATAAACCACTCTTCTCTTATTAAGGGAGACAGGTGCATATAAATGTAGAAATCAGTGTGCCAATCTCTGCCCACGTGACATGCATAGGATGATGTGACACTCCAAGGAGAGAGGTCTTGTTTGCAGCAGTTAGGGGCAACATCTTGGTGAAAATGTTCTTGAGTTGGTTCTTGAAGAGTAAGTAAAGATTTCGGCAGAGTCATCAGGCTTTCCATGGAGATAGGAGCTGTGTAGGGCTGGGGGAAATGGCGCTCATCTGAGCAATGCAGAACAATTTGGCTGGATGGAGGGCGGGATGTGTGCGGCACAGTCCCATGAAGGATGGGTCCAGACTGGGAAAGACTTCTCTTCAGGGGTCTCTCCCGAGTCAGTGCAGAGATTGAGTCTGTTTATTCCTTCATTTTGTAAACATATTTGAGCATCTACTGGCTGTTAGAGTTTTACTAAGTATGAGGATTTAATGATAAATAAGAAACAGATCTTGCCTTCTTGGAGACTCTACTTTGGTAGACTTGGATAATTTTTTTTCTTCCCCCCCAAAAAAACAAGCAATGGCAAACTGCAGTATGAGGTGTTGGTAGTTAGCATTAATTAAGGATTACAGGCCTTTAGGGGAAATCAAGGTGTTGCTGAAGTCATCACGTCTATAATTCAGAGCAACATGGATATTCCACATTTTGTGGAATACTTGGGAAGGATGAAAATGTGTAAGTGGAACCAAGATTTCTTAACATCAACCTCAGAATAGCTGTGCACTCCCCTCCCCTTAGTCCTTTTGCAAGATAAAGGGTTGGCTTGTTTAGCTCGTCTGTCTAGCTAACTGTTCCCCTGACCTTCTGTCACTGGATTTCCATCACTAGGCGACTGTAGCATCACATGTGTGTGTTGAAGCCCTGAACTGTGAATCTTATTACAAGAAAAAAATTTCTTAAAACTAAAAAACAAAAAAGAATCGATTACTTATGAGACAATAATAAAAGCAAAGGTAATTTCCAAGAGCAACACGTAACAATATATTCTTCTCTTTGTTTTCCCCCAGAGCTAATTTTAAGTAAGAAACTATTGTAAGATCCTCTAAAGAACTCCACCTACAATTCCCTCTTGCCACCCTCACCCCACCTCCTGCATAGGTCAGGCTCTTCTTATTCTTTCCCTGAGTTTTTTCCCCCCTTAAGACCTAGGTTTGCCCAAATGTCTGTGTGAACTAGAGCTTCCCGTTCTTTACAGCTAGCCAGCTTAATGCTTCTCCTTTTTTTATATGCATTATTTTGTTGCTGGGAAAATAATCCTTCTGTTCTCTTATCCATCATGTTGTTTGTACTTCTTTGTGTATAGGAGAGTAAGCTATTTATTTAAATGCTTTGAGTTATGTACCTTCCCAAATAAACTATTTCAAGATACAGAGATGGATTTAGGGATTCATATACTATCGTTATTAGAAGAAAACTTGCAGCTCATTGGTTCATATGCACCCAATCCAGAATACACATCTTCTAAGCCTCCTCATCATGCATTCAAGCAGCCTCTGCCAGGCCTTCCCTGAGCATGTCCGCTACCTGACACAGCTCCTGCTGCTCCCAGTTAGCTGTGGCTATGGGAATGGGCCCCGTCCTGTTGCACTCCTGTGGTCTCTGTAAAATCCTTGTGCTAATACTAGTTCTGCTGTGGGAGACAACAGAATAAATGTGAGTTCCCCTCTCGACAGTGCTTCACGTGTTCCCACACTGCCCTCTTGTCTCCCCTGACAATGCCTTTCTTCATGTGCATGCAGTTCCCAATCATGAAGTTCTTCTCATTTCTGGCTCTTTCATGCCCAATGGTCTTGGTTTGTACAGTCTCCTATTACATGTTGTCCCCAGATATGGGCTCTGCCTAGAGCAGAGCAGAGCAGGAGTTTTCTGTTTTTTGTTTTGATTCTTTACTTGCTAAATGTACCTACTATGGAAACAAAATGCAATCTATGATCAAACGTCCTTTTGTCAAGTAACCATTTCACTTTTTAAAACTCAGAACTGTGAGGAAACTACAAAACTCCTGAAGATTTTTCACACGTATTGCTATGAAAACACATCTCCCCACTGGGAGTTATCGTACAGGACCAGCAGTCATAATGGAATAGAGTTTTAAACAGCTTCATCATATCCATCAATATAAAAATCACTGAATGATAGAAATCCTTTGAACCCATTTTGGAAGAATATCTAAGTGAGTTTTTATTTATTCTAGGAAGGTTGAAAAATATAATTTCATTTATTTTCTACTAGCATAAAAAGTGTGGACCTTACACGGGGGAAAGAGTACCTTGAAAATAGGTCATCTGTCTAGGTTGATAGGTTTTGTGGGAGGGCCTGGCAGTTGCGTAGTGAAGCCTTCTGGAGGAAGGCATTTTAGTGTCTGCCTTGCGCCTCCTTTTCAAGCTATGAACGTCCCAGAATATATGCCTGTTTTCTCCCTTTTCCACCCGTTCTTTGACTAAAGGCTGTTTGGGGAGCCGTCCTACTCAGATCATGCGTGCTCCATCGAAGCAAGGCATCCGTATAGTTGATCCCACACAGGCACTTGTGAAAGAGATGGTGACTCAGACTTTCTGGATCTCAAGCTCTTGCTAGATCAATACCGGCTGCATCAATGTAGCTATTGACTTGGAATTCGTTGCCATAAACACCATTTGTCAGCCTTCCAGAGAGAAGAGTTCCATGACCAACCTAAAGACTGGCTCACTCCTGTGATTAGTCATTCCCATCTAATTGAGCGAGTGGCTTATTATCTCGGCGTTTCCAGACCTTAGTCACCCGTGAGAAGCAGTGAGATGTGGTAATGAGTCCACAGTAGCAGGCTTAGCGTTATGGCAGCTCTCCTATTGTCACGTTTATTAGGCAGGCACCATGTGCTGAGTGTGGTAGAGGACTTTGAAATGACAAGGTTGCTGCCTTTAATGAGTGAACGTATTAAGGTTTAATGATCTCTTACTAAAGAATGGATCCTTTCTTAGATAAAGGACAATATATCATTCTAGAAGTAAAGCAACACTTTAATAGTTTCACCTCACCAAGCCTTTCAGATTACATGGAATGAGGTTCCAAGGATCCGTTACACCCGATGGTATCACTGAGGGTGCTGGTAAGGAAGAGAGATAGTGTCATGGAGAAAAATTGTTTGCCTGCTAAAATGCCATATTGTATCCAGTATTTTATAGGTGTTTCAATAGATTCTGTCTTCCAATGTGAGAGAAACTTAATTTAACAAAGACAGCGCATTTCTGAGAGTGTACTGATTTGAAGTAAAACAACACACTCCAGGCAGTTCACTCCCAGTTTGACTGGCTTCCTTGGCTTTGCAGTCTCTGCACTCTGTCTTGATTAGAAAAGGCAAGATGCCCTCTCTGTGAGTAATGTCAAATTGTACACAGAATTGTGCCCTCTTCCAGTAAGCCATTGGGGTCACTGCAGTTACAGGAACAGGTCCTTATGCCTCAGACATGTCAATAAATAGCTCTTTAGTATTTCAGAGGCTTATCAGTTATGAGTGCCCAACCACAGTGCAACTGGGCAATTGACCATGCGTCTTGGCTTGCAGATTAGTCTTTCTTTGATTTGCTGTAGCTGTGGGATGGTCTCAGTTGTCCCTCACCCTCCTCAGAAACATTGCCCTTTTCTTCCATTACTCTATGCTGGCTTTCCATACGAGAGAAGAAATAATATTTGACTGCCAATAAATCTTCCAGTGAGCAGTGCTATTAACGGACAAAGTACTTTTACATTTCAGAGTTGATGCTTAGGTCACCAACCTATCCCCTCTGGTATCAAAAAGCAGTCTACCTGGCAAGAGAGTTAGAAAATAGCCTTCACCAAGGGACTTAGATTTTGTCTTGTCACTTTTGAAAAGATTAATATATATGAGCATCTCTCCAGAGCCTCTGACAGGATCGCTGGGTGGAGGGTGGAAACCCAGTCACTGAAGTCCCTATGGAGAAAAGATAAGGAGTTGGAGTGAACAGCTGCTTGAATGGATGCATTAAACTGACATCAAAATCACCAAAGTGTTTAAGAAATCCACTAGCAACACCTAGCAAGGCTCAGGGGGAGAATCAATTTAGGGAGTTCAGGAAATTCCACACCTGGTTTGGTGCAGTAAACCCCAAAGTCATTATGAAGAATTAGTTAAGCCCCCTTGTTCCTCCTACATTTATTTTCCCTGATCCTATTTAGTTCCTTCTTCAATTTGCCAAGACACAGGTGTATACTGATCTCAGCAGCTCATGAATATTTGAAAACTAAAGTTTCTTGCAAAGGAATTTAACAAACAAAAGTCTCAAATCACTACCTTAAAATTTATACTCTCTGAGTGCTTAAGCTCACGGAAGCATTTGGAATTGCTTTGACTTAGAGAAAAGGTAGAAGTATTGTAGTCTGTGATAGTGCTACCTTTCAGGACCATTGTTGGTTTAGTATGACAATATGTGTCATTCATGTGGCAAATATTCATTGAGCATATACTGTGTGTTAAGACTCTGCATGGTGCTGGAGAATGCAGCTATGAAGAAGACAAATGTGTCCCTAGTCCTCAGAGAGCTTATAATCTTATGGGAAATGAAGGTACATAAAAGGCATAAGCAGGCAATTTTAAAATACAGAAGTAAGCGTGATTTTTGAGGATAAAGACCGTTGCCATGATAACTTTTAATCCTATACTTCTTCCCGTGCCAATTGAATCCTGCACAGATACCATGGAGATGTTTTATGAACTGTGTGATTGACGAAAGAACATATTCATTGATTTTGTCCATGGCACTTGATTGGGTGTCATAATGAATGCTGGAAAGAGAATCCAAAGGAACTTTAATATGTTGAAGAAATATTTTTCAGAGTCAGAATGAGGTTCTGCAAGGACAAGCTGGGGTTTTGCAGAAAGGCGCACACACATAGAGGATTCCAGCATCTTTTCTCATGTGTGCTGTTCTTATTTAAACAACGGCCTCCAGTGAGCATTTATCGAACCCCTGCTACTTGCCATGCACAATACAGGAGGAGACTTCTATGTATTCGAATAATGGTGGTTAATGCTAGGGTGAGGCTAATGTGGAAACAGTTTTACTAAAGGCCAAAGATTATTAAATTTGAAGGTACTAGCATTTTCCCCCATGAGTATCCTCCTCCCTGTAGCAATGGAATTCAGTAGGTATATATTACGCACCTACTACATGCAAAACTCATGCACTCTGGAATCTAACAACTTACGAGGAGAAAATTGCACAGATTTAATTTTGTACAAGAAAGAAGTAAATTGATGTTATAAAAGTGGAACAGTTAATAATTCTACTGGAGTAGAAAGGAAACAAGGATTGATACTAATCGTGAAAGGCTACGTGAGGGAGTTGACATCTGAGCTGCACCTTAAGTGCCTCAGCATGTAAAGCAGTGAATTCCATGCTGGAAGCCAGCTGAGCAAAGCCACAGACATGGACAAGCAGGGAGAGATTCAGGGGCATTACGTATGTGTTCCTGGAGCAAGGGTCCAAAGGGAGAACGTGGTGGGGATGAAGCTAAAAAGGTAAGGTGGGACCAGGTCATTAGCATAGATTTTTGAATTTCATTCTACAGACAATACGACATTTTTGAAGGATCTTGAGGAAGTGGCTTTTGTGTTTTATAAGCCTACTATATGGGCAAAGTGAAGGATGTATCGGAGATGGAAGGGGCTTGGTATCAGGGGGTAGTTGTGAGGTTATTATAACTCATTCTAACTTCATCATCCTGAGAAGATGTGGCCTGAAGTAAAGTTATAGTGATCATTATAGAAAACTGAAGCAGCCAGGTGCAGTGGCTCACGCCTGTAATCCCAGCACGCTGGGAGGCCAAGGTGGGTGGATCACCTGGGGTAGGGAATTCGAGACTAGCCTGACCAACATAAAGAAACCCCATCTCTACTAAAAATACAAAATTAGCTGGGTGTGGTGGTGCATGCTTGTAATCCCAGCTACTCGGGAGGCTGAGGCAGGAGAACCACTTGAACCTGGGAGGTGGAGGTTGTGATGAGCCGAGCTTACACCCATTGTACTCCAGCCTAGGAAATAAGAGAGAAACTCCACCTCAAAAAAAAAAGAAAAAAGAAAACTGAAGCAATGGCCATGGCTTCAATGAGTGGAGAGAGTCAGGTTTGGACAGACTTAGACAGTCACATCAGGGTATATTAGCTTCTCCCCTCACCTCACCTAGGCAACATTCTTTCTCAAAAAGTGAACAAAACATGGACATTTATATCTAGGACAGAGTCTGTTGCTGAATCCAGTAACTTAAAAGTATCATGCTTTTGAAAACTTCCTCTTTTTCTAAAGAAATAGCTTGTATTGTTCTGAGTGTTGTTTTCTTTTTCTTTCTGTTTTTATTATGGGGCATATAGGACATTGAATATTGCTGTTATTATTGTAATTCTTAAAATTACATTTTCTTTGAATCATAAATCAATGCATTATCTCCCCTCAATGCACTTCTTCTATTTAAAGAGCCAGATCGATATTTACAGGATACGCCGACAATAAATCTTTGGTTCCTATTTTTTCCTCCTGAAGACTTTGGATCAGAATTATTATTATCATTATTTATTATTTATTGAGTGCTGTCAGTGGGCTCAGCAGTATACAAATATAAATGGGTAAACATCATCATTAAATCTGTTTCCAAAAGGAGCAGGTGTTTATCATGAAAGAAAGTATTTGAATTACCAAAATAGTGCCCATTAGTGGTTTCCATTTCCTGGAAAATATTGTCTTTGTGGTCATTCAACTCCTGTGGCATTTCGAATGGAATAAATGGGGGCAATCTCTCTTTTCTGGCTTGTTTCCAAGTTGGGAATTACCTCCTGCTTCTTGAAAGTTACCCATAATTTAATTTGAGTAGCTTTGGCTTGATACCTTCTAAGATTCTCTCTTCATTAGTGACTTAAACAAAGCCCAGCTCAGTTTTTTGCAGGAGATGCTTTTATTCACTCCTTGGATTTCTCTTCTTGGCCAACTAAAAAGAAGCCAGCCCATCCAGGAGCTGACTTTTTTTATGTTATTCGGAAAAGGAGTGATTGTAACCAGGAATGTACAGATCCAGGATTCTTCTGGTTCCACTATCTGTGACTGGAAAGAGACAGGCTCTCTGACGCACAGTTTAGAGGCATGCTGAGGCTCCTTGATCTTGCCACCACAGAAGGAACACCATCAACAAAAGCACTCACTTCCTTTTTGTCTGGTCAGGGAAGCAATGCTTTGTACCCATGGTTATTTTCCAGCAAACACTTCTATGGTCTATGTTAGCAGAGAGGAAACCTATGGTCAAAAAATCTGCCATTTATCTCAAACCTTTATTTTAGTAATTTGTTTTAAACTCATTTCAAACGCCATGTTGACAGAACTGGAAAAAAAAGAAAAGAAAAAAGAAAATGTGAAGCAACTAAGGCTGTTGATTGGAGGTTACCAGATAATTACAGCAACCACAACTAAAATTTGTTTTGAATTTAGCCTTTTGCACAGTGCTTTCCCTTACAGAAATTGATATTCACAACAGTCCTGAACAGGAGGAAGTTTGTTATATTTAGCATCCCAAATGTATGAAAGAAGAAACAGACTCAACAAGGCTAAGTGACTTGCCCACAATTAAACAGCCAATGTGTTGCAGAAATTGAAGCTCTGTCCGTTTCTACTACTTATAATTGAATAACATCAAGGAAGAGACAAAGAATAGGCAACCAGAGGTAGAAACAAAGGAAATGCAAGCTTATCTTCAGAAAGGGAGTGGTAACTGCAAGGACAATAGAATTGCTGAACAAATGACTTTTAAGCATCCTTCTGGATCTATGAGTAGGCAGTTGGTCTGATAATCACATACAACTTACATCTGTTTCTCTTCCAGACCTAGATAGAACCATCTCATGTATATATTATGACCTACACTGGGAAACAGACCCATTTGTAGAGAGGGCTATCAATCTGCAAATGAACTTCCTCCCTGTCCAAATTTGGAAAAACATTCAGTGCCATCAAGACATTAGTAGTATTGACTCTGGCTTCAGAAGATCAAAAACTCTCTGACCAAGAAGGAAATAATTCTGCCCCTTCATCTGCTTTGCTGAACGAACAAAGCCAAGCACTTACAATTCAATGCCTCACAAAGGCCTTCTGTGCATTTATTCCTGCAACCAACATTTAATAAGCATTTACCCTGTACAATGAAGTCTCATTGTTCTTTTTTACTGTACCTACCTAGAAAGAATGTATCTTCGAATTTGTCTCAGAACTAAAAACAGCAGACAGTTCAAGTGTTTCTATTTAGCTCCAAGATTTTCTTTATTTTGGGTTAAAGACAAGCAGACCATTCATCAAAAGCCTTGCCCATTTAAAAATATGACCAATGACTATACACGGGTTTTAACATGCAACACACAAATAGAAGTTTCAACGGGCATCTGTGAGATTGCTGGAGATAAGAAAAAGATACAGGCTGGGCGAGGTGGCTCACACCTGTAATCCCAGCACTTTGGGAGGCCGAGGTGGGTGGATCACCTGAGGTCAGGAGCTGGAGACCAGCCTGGCCAACATGGCGAAACCTTGTCTCTACTAATAATAGAAAAATTAGCCGGACATGGTGGCCAGTGCCTGTAATCCCAGCTCCTGAAGAGGCTGAGGCAGGAGAATCGCTTGAACCCGAGATTGCGCCATGGTACTCCAGCCTGGATGAGTACATCCATCTCACACACACACACAGCCCAAAAAAAAGAAAAAGAAAAAGAAAACAAAGGAAAAAGAAAAGAAAAAGATACAGAAATACCTTCACTCTTAGGTAGAAATGTAGAATTTAGTTTGTTCTAATGATTTATAATGTGTTGAAATATGCATTGAACATTCTAAATTGCCCTCTACAATCATTAACAAGGAAGCAACAGGGAAGGAACTCCTGCATTTTGCTAATAAAATGGCAAAACAATTTTTTAAGTGAGCAAAAAATCTGAATAGACATTCATTTAAAGAAGATAAACAAATAGTCGATAAGCACCTGAAAAGACGCTTGCCATCACTGATCATTAGGGAAATAAATACCAAAGTCACAATGAGATATCACTCTCATTCACCACAATAAAAAAGACAGATAATAACGGTATTCATGAGGATGTAGAGAAACTGGAACCCTCGTATACATGAAAATGAAAAAATGGTACAGCCGCTTTCAAAAAAAAGTCTGAGTTCCTCAAAAGTTTGAGTGTGGTCACCCTAATACTCAGTAATTCCACCCCGAGACATATACCCAGAAGAATTAAAAATGTATGTCTACACAAAAGCTTTTACACCAATATTTGTAGCAACATTATTCAAAATAGTCCAAGAAAGAAACAAACATATACCTTAATAAAGGATACATGAATATATGGATAAATAGAATATAGTCAAGCCATATAATGAAATATTATTCAGCAATTAAAAAAATAAAACACTGATACATGTTACAACATGGATGAACCTTGAAAACATTATACCAAGTGAAAGAAGCTAGTCACAAAAGACCATATCTTGCATAATTTTATTTATACAAAAAGTCCAGAGTAATCATTTGTTTCTAGAGAGAAAATAAATTATATGAATGGTTGTGTAGAACTGGGGAGATGGGGGGATTGCAGGTGACTGACTGCTAAAGGACACAGGATTTTTCTAGGGTGATGAAAATGTTCTAAAATTGATTGTAGTGATTGTTGTACAACTCTGTGAACAAACTAAAATCAGTTAAATTGTATACTTTGAATGGGTGAATTGTATGTTATATGAACGATATCTCAATAAAGATGTCAAGAAAGAAGGAAGAAAGATAGAGAAAGAGGAAGGGAGGGAAAGAGAGCAACAGGAATTCATGGTGATGCTCATTCAAAGAGATTACCACAACGTTTTTGACAGGCATCAATTCCCTTCTCCCTTCCTCTTTTTTTGTCCCTTAAAATGGCTCTGGAAAAGGCTAGAATTATGCTTGCACATACTGCCTTGCAAGATGGAACCAAGCTTGTACACAGCTTTTCCATCTTTTGTCTCCATGGGGAAATTTTAGATGTTGGGGACTGATGATAGCTTAGAGCAAATTCCCAGCTGGTCACAGCATGTTTGCACTCTGGCTTGCAGGATTGGAATTCATCAGGAACATTTGTGTTTGCTACTGTCTGTAGGATTATATATTTATTGATCCTGCCTGCCTGTGACCAATGGGAACTACATGGAAGTGATAAAGTCCTTTGGAATAAAAATTTAGAATCTGGTGAAAACATAACCAGGTCCCACCAGGGAAGGATGAAGCATCTGTGTGGAATCTGCTCAACACAAGGCAGCAACCACTCCTTATTTTCCCCGTTCAATTAGAAGAGTGTTCAATTGCCCTAGCTGCAAGCAACCTCCAGGGATAGATGTGAAGTAACTGTGTTTTGTTGATTTGTTTTGTTTCAATTACTCAGACAACTGGTTCCTTTGGGAGTCTACCTTGACGTGATTGGAGCCCTACCTGGTAACTGTACTCTAATTTATATTAATGAGCTGGTTGTGTGTTCTGTGATAAAGTGGCCAGCAGATACAATGATTGAGGAGGGAGTTGGATATAGGGAATTATGAAGCCTAGCTACAACCTCTTTGTAGACCAGATATCTGATATGCTAGTATCTCCCAAAGGACTCTTATTTATAAACGAGGTGAGAAATGGACAACCTGACTTCTCAGTGTTCCAGTATTTATAACAATGGATACTACATTTATTTATTGGGTAAGATTTAACTAGTATCCAATATACAATACTTCCTACTTAAGAGTCCACTTTTCAGATCCTTGTTAAAATATGAGATGTATTTTGTAAAGAACATTAGGTGCCATAGTTGCCAGTAAGTATGTAATCTAGAGCTTTCTTCCTTAGTCTTCAGCTTTCTTCTCTAATAAAAGTGGATAAATTAGGAAAGATAGCCTTTAAGGTCAATTATGCACTAATATTCAAAATTTATATAAGTTTATGGAAAATCACAATATTTTTTATTTCTTTATCCAGGTTCTGATTTCATTTATTTATTTAGCAAATATATATTGAGGGAAGAAGAACCAGGATATAGTGATGGATGGGAAGTCAGGGGTGAGGGGAAAGAAGGCAGTAAGGATGAGGTCTTGACTTGGGCAAGTGGATGGATGGTGAGACCCATTTAACCAGACGGAGAATGGGGAAGATATTTTTTTGCCCATTTATTTGAGGAGTGGGGAGTGGCAGGGGCCAAGGGCCAAGGGTTCTGTTCTGAATATACAAAGTTTATACTGGGATATCTTTGAAAATGTAAGTGGTGATATCACCTGGGTAGTAGTAAATGCAAATCCGTTGCTAAACCAGCCTTCTGTGGGTGTCAAAGTGCAGAACTCAGACCTGGATGAGGAGTGTGGGGTGCAGAGAGACTGCATTCAGGGTAGGTACACTAGCTACATCAGATCTACATGCCACAGAACCTCAATAGCAAGGGTAATTTATAGATCTTCCTTTGAAAATTTTGGGAACATAAACTGCCTATAGTTAAAAATGGAGTAACAAAAGGGAAGGTTCCCTCTTCTCAACTGTTGTATTTCTTCCCCAAACTCTTCTGCATTTAACAGATGTTTTCATACAAACACATTTTAAAACAATAATTTTGTGGGTTTTTTATCCTGCATCTGTGACTTTTTCTTCTCATGGTTCACTTAGGAGACATCTCAAACTTTTTTTTTTAATTCAATCTTCTATTTTCAATGGAAGAGGAAATAAATACTATTTTTCCCTTTTATTTTTCCTTTTTGAATTAACCTGTAACAATGTGGATAGCGATGGAGTTGAAAAACAGAAAGCAGACTGGAATCATTTTCCCCACTCTTCCTCACAGAAGCATTTAGTAAATAATAAAAGGAATTTATGTTGGACAGTGACCACAGAAAAAGCCAGTGATAAAGACAGACATGAAGTGAAGCTTTCCCAAAGACACGGTCCCCCTCCTGGAGGTAGCATGAGGCCCATAGGATTCTTCTAGGGTTTGACAGCACTCAGGCAGGAACTCAATGAAGTCCTAATGATAATTGCAATGACAGTTTTTGGCAAATAAATTCATTCTTTGCAATTCACTTAATCCTGACTAGAAATAAAACTATTTGCTAACTGATGTCATTTCCTCTTGAGAACAAAATAGTAAGATTTAGAGGTCAGAAGCCAGATAACCTAGTTTAGAGCTTCAGCTTGGACAGAAGTCTTCAAAACCTGTTTTTTGTTGTCACCGAGAGCTGCCTGAGTGTTTGGACAGCATCACGCACCAGGAGTGAAACGACTTGGAACTATATTCTGACTCCACCATGTGTTAGCTCTGTGGTCTGAGACAGTTTATCTCATCCTTCTGATCTTCAGTTTATAAGTTGGGAAAATATAAAAACGTATGACAGTTCCATCTGTACAATATACTTCATGGGAATATTAGAAAGATCCCATGAAATAAAGGATATGATAGCCCTTTAGAAGTTGTACACAATATATGCATATTATACCTAACACTGGGAAAGAGATACTCTTTCAACATTCCTAAGCACAGTAGCTCTGGACTGCATTCCACGGCTGCTGGGTGCCCCCTTCCAGCCTCTTTTAACTGTTGAGTGCTCTTGACGTATGCTCACACTCCTGTCTTGGTGAAGCAGAAAGGTAGAAGTTGCGCAGGGGTTGGATCTGAGTAGGAGCTAGGCCAGAGAAACCAACAGACCATGAGAAAAGAAGCAACTGAATAGGTATCCACATTTGGGGCAGAGAGCAAGTGGGTCTAGCATTTGACAGCTACAACTTTCGGTGGAAACCATCAGACCTAAAACCAACGCGCTGCAGAGTGGATCATCCCAACCAGTAGTTCTTTACGAAATTCCTGCCAGAGCTGGAGCTGATACCCAAGCAGGGGCAACCTTGAAGAGACTACACTGAGAGTGGAAAGACATGGGATGCCTATTATAAGTGAGAACCTGGAAGCCCGTGGTAATGTGGCTTTAGGTGCAGATCATGTCTGAGCACCATGCCACACCTCCATGACTCCCTTGTATGGATTACTGCAGTCCCTTCCTGATGGTCTCCCTGCTTCGACTTTTCTTCCCTGCAGTCTATTCTCAGTAGAACATCCTGCGAAATATAAATCAGATCATGTCACTTCTCTGCTTACAATGCTGCAGTGACTCTCAGTAAATGCTCAGACCTAAACAGGCTGTGGATCTTCTGAAGACCTTGTCCTCTACACACACCACCACCACCACCACGAATGCCTCTTTGATCTCCCTCCTATGCCAGCCTGACTTACCCTATTCCAGACACAATGCCTGCCTTGCTGTTATGTAATTACTCTAGGCATACTCTGGTATACTCAGGGCATTTGCTATGACTATTCTAGAATATTCTCTCCAGATATTTCCCTGGCTAGCTCCCTCACCTGCTTCAAATCTTTGCTTCATTTGCCCCTTCTCAATGAAGCCTACCCTGAGAACCATCCTTAGAATTCTCCCTCCAGCCTCAATTCTCTCACTCTCCGGTGCTGGAAAACTTCGGCCACACTGAACACCAGTCAGCAGGCTGGGTACTACTTGGCTTTCTTATTATGTTATTGATTAGTGCTTGCCTGCACCTTCTAAAGTAGACTATATGAAGACAAGGATCTTTGCATGTTCCATTCATGGATGTAACCCAAACCTATGGAACACCTGTGCATAGTAGACACCTCCTGAGTATCTGTTGAATGGCTGAGTACAGAGGCCACAAAAATGGAAGGAACCCAGGAGTGAGCTGAGAATAGCAAGGAGGTGAGGGGAAAACAAGGCCCTTCTCTCCCTTACCCCTCTCCATTTTCCCTACTCCCCCCCCCCCACTGTTTTTTCTACTCTCTCATCTCTCCTTTATTCTAATTTACCCCATCTGGTGTAAGCATCCTCTTTAGAGACCAGCAGAGGCAGCCATGGGCCTGAATTTGAATCACTTTTCCCAGTAAGTAGGTCACAGAAGTGATATTTACAAATAAATAAGCATCTCAAACTGATAAAAAGTAAATGAGTTATGTGTCCTTAAAAATCTGCAGACTGGGTGGCCAGGTTCTTTCTCTCTATTGTGTCCCTGATGTGTAAAAACGTCTCTTTTGGAGCTTATAGGCAGAGCCCACAGTCAATTCTTTTGCATATTGTCCTAGGTGAGAGATTCGGCTTCCCTCAGAAGAGAAGCAACTAAATGCCATTGAAAGGCAAGTCTCATGAACAAACTAAATGATCAAGCTGGATAATATCTGTTTGGATCTGAAATAACTACAAAGGATGGAGGCTATATATTTCTGGTTTTAAACCTAAATTTGCTATAAATGTCCAGAAACATGGTCATACCGTTGTTGGAATAAGTACATATGCTCTCACAGTGTCTGCTTTGAAAAATAGTACTCACGTGTGTCTTCTGAGAATTTAATGTAAAAAAAATCATTATACCATCATCATACCTCATGCCTTTTACAGAATTCACAAGATGCCTCTATTTAAGTTTCTACATCTGTAGAATGGGAGTCAAGAATGTTCTTTTCAAGTCATGGTGGGAAAATGAGAGTGCAAGGAAGGGAAGGCATAAATTGATTGGAGACTCACCAAAAAAAAAAAAAAAAGGCACCAGATCAATGATGAGCGGTTGTTTTTTGTTCTCAAATAAAATGAGAACCTTAGAACCAAAATGTACCATTTTTCTTGCTTCTCATTCCCTAACCCCATCTATTCTCTGCCTCTCCCTTTCTTGTTGAATGTTCTTAGTAGATTTAACCTTCCAGATTATTCCCTATACTCAAGTGTTCTCTAAGTTCTTCACCCTCCGAACCCCATCCACACCACTGGACCATTTTTTCCTTCCTATGAGTTGTGTTGTAGATGGCTGTCTACTTTCCCTGGAATGGGCTGCAGCCTGCAGCGGCTCTCAGTGAGGCCCTGCTGACACAGTGAAATAAAGTTAGAAAGCTGTATTAATTTAAGTGGCTGTTCTTCACATTTAGGACTGCTATTATGGTGTTGATGGTTGGTAATAAAAGACCTTTTAGTGTGGGAAATCAAATAATCTTATACAAACATAAATGGGCTCCGACAATGATTATCCTAATGTAATTGGAGAATGAACTCTGATTATGGGTGTCAGTTCTTGCCTTTCTTAAGGTATTTTAGGGCTAATCCAATGATGGATAGATTAACACTAGCTCTTCGTAAAGTATGGAGTTTATGAATATGTTGCATTTCTTATATTGGGCTTCTCTGTGCCCTATGCTTTTATAAGTATGAGATTTGAAAGCTGGGTTGGCTTTGTGGAAGCTTCCAGACATTTTCTGCAATGAAATATGGTAGAGTAAAAATTGGGGAAAAAATCAAGCCAGTCATCAAACAAAATTCTGTATGGCAAGATGTGCTCATCACCACTCAGGCTCCCAAGGGAAATGCAAGAAATTACGTTTAGGAAGAAAACATTTAAGATGAGACTAGGAAACGTCGTGTGGGAAACAGTTCTCTATTTGTCAGGGTAATCATTCACCTGCCTAGGAAAAGGTTTCCATGTATCCTGGATAATGCCATTGCCTGTGCTAAATAACATGTGGTTAAAACATATTTGTTGAAATTTAATAACTGTACTCAATATGTCTTCTGTGAATAGCTGCCCTATTTGGTAACTGAGATCTACTGTCCTACTGAATGGAAGTAGAGTTCCCCGTCTTAATTACTCTAAGTAGATAGTTAATTTAATGCACCTGGGTTTTATAGACCTGCTAGTGGTGATTTTTATGAGTAGATAATGGAGGGCCAGCGGAGCACACTTCTAAGGCACAGACATTTCTGCCATGACCAGCCTCGCTCCTCAAGCCAGCAGGATTTTGCTCACCTTCTTCCCTCCCCAGGGAAGGTCCTTTCTCTCGTTCGGCCACCCCTTCCCCATCCCATCCAGGTGGTACCTCATTCACAACCTTCCCATCCTTCAAGGTTGAGAGCTCAAAGGCCACGTCATTGAAGAAGACTAATCCCTTCTCCATAAAAAGTAAACTCTTCCTCCTCCGAATGTGCACATCACATTGCCTTGTCCTCAGTTACAGCAGTCACCTTTTCTCCCATTTGGCATAATATTCACCACCATATCTCCCCAAATATCTAGTGGTGTCTTATTACAATGAGCATTCAGTAAGTGTTAAGTGAGTGAGGAAATAGACAAATGAATGAATCTCAGTAAGTAGTCACTTGCCACTCCAACCTGAAGCACCTGCCATTTGAACCCTCTTGCTGCAGGATTAGGGTCAACCTCTGAGTCCCTACTTCCTCCCCTTCAATGTCAACCTCAGATCATCTGTGCTGAGCCAGGTAGCTATACTACATTTTATCAAACATGGCAATGGGTGTGTGCTGCATAAATAAGTGGGCAGGCAGACTCAGATGTAATTGAGTCTGACTCAGAGCAGACTCAGGTGTAATTGAAAACCATGGCATGTATTTAGAGTACAGATGAGCAAAAAGTATTCTGAAGCTATTTCAGGGTTACTTTTCAGAGTATGAGTTTCCCTCAGGTTCATGAGCTGAATAGTTCATGTTGGCACTAACCCATACTGTCTTTTACTTGCATTCATGTATTTTGAATGTTTGTCTAGAATCTCCAAATATATTTTGAGTACCTTAAAGGCAAAAACTCAACCTTGTAATCCTTTGTATCTCTTAAAATAACATGACCATGATATCACATACAATACACTCTCAAAAATTTAGGTAGCATTTTTTTCAGTATAGTAGATCCTTAATAAATGAGTGGAAGAGGAGGTTTGGGAAGAGGTTTTTTGAAAGGATAGTACTTATGTCACAGTAGTTAGAAGAAAACATTTTCCAGTCATGAGACAGTCATTCAATAATACTAGCAAAGTCTTATTCCTCAGCTTGGAATTCTGCCACCATCAGAAATGTTTTCTTCTTCAGGAAATTCTACAGGTTTAGGAACTGTTTTTTTGTGGAGTGAAAAGTTGTCCTAGCCAGTGAGATGTAACTTTGCAGCATGAGATAGAATTTAAGACCCAGCTTGAGATGAAGGGTTTTTCTCTCTTTCAGCTTTATCCAGCAGAAGTCGTGCAGTCAGTGTGTGTTTCTTATTTACTTTTGGCAGAATCCAAAAAGATTAAGCTCAAAACAGATTTTATTCCTTAGAGTGTCAGGTCTACCTGGAAATCCCATGAGATTGGGACTCATAAAGTTTCCTTTTCTGTAGGTATTTACAGTCAGGGATGTGGACCCAGAGAAAGCTTTATTAATGAGATTTTATTCCTAATTTAAAGTAAAAACAGCCCCATATATAACCTGCACCAGCTCACCTCATGGGGTGGTGCTGACAAAACTATCACATTTTCAATTTCCTTGACACACTTGAGTCCTCATCTTGGTGGTTTGCGGGTTAGAACTACAGATTAGCCAGATGAATAGGGGTTGAGCTCCTTCATGGTGCTCCAGGAAGAATGACTTTGTTCTTTGAGAGAACAGGCATCTATGACAGTTCTCAGCAACCATCATATATATGCACATCCTTTCGCTTCAGCGCCACCACATTCCTGGACACTCCCACAACACTAAGCCTTGTGAACCTCATGCCACCTAACCAGGAACATGGTTTCCCATTTCACTTTGTTTTCCTTGCAGATGAACCACCTCTTGGCATCTCCGCTCTGGCTCTCTCAGTTTCCAACAGGTGACATTGTCACTGTTGGCACACCTGGGAGATTCCCAGCACTTGGCATTTTTTCCTGGACATTAGGATACACCTTTTAGAGACAGGATGAAGCGGCATTCTTCTAAGTGGAGCATCCAGGCGGCTGCTTTCTTTAGCACGAGGATTGTCTCTTCCTTTTTTTCCTGCTATGTTATCCTTGGAGAACATAACTGGCAGGCAGCTGGCAAGGTGTTAGCCTTGGTTTGGTATTAATAAAAAAGAATAAGAGATCTGTTCAGCTTAGATAAGCACAGAAATTGCATTGCTGCATCTCTTCTTTTCATTTTATAAAGGTTACAATGTTTTTCTAGCACCAAAATAATAAGAAATCAATGGAATGGCTAATCTTTTGGTACCATTTTAGCATGAATTTCAACTACAGGAGATTAGCCATCTCTCAGAAGGTTAACATCTTGCAAAGGAAGACTTCTTTTATTCCTGTGACATGGTTTTTCTTTGGTGAGGCACTGAAGATGGGCTGTCAGCTGAGAGCAGTACAGTTATTTAGCATTAGGGTTAGCATCACGTTTTGTTTTGAAAACCTGAAGGTGTTAATCACCTAAAGGGAGAATTCTCCCGGAAGAACAGTAGTGACACTTCCCAAAGAGCATGTATTTGGGACCTTCTTCATTAAGAAAATGTGTCTCTTTTCTGGGCCCTGCTTGGCCTTGTTGAAGGCAAACTGGAAGAGAAGCTGCGCCGTGCAGGCAGATGTTGGAAGAGGCTGTGCTGTGCCAGCTTTGGAGGAGGGACTCAGCATCGGGGCTGCCTTCCAATTACTCTGCGGAGGGATCAGTACTAGGCTGTTGCCTTTTGAAGATGGGGCTTTGAGAGAGTGGCCAGTAAAGAGAGTGTGAAACATATCCAATTTATGCAAATCCTCACCATACATATGAGCACATGGATTAGTAATTTGTCTGATGGCAGCATTTGCCAATCATACTTTTCTCTCCAGACTGAGGGCTCAAGGGGCATTGATCCGCTCTGAGAGGGATCCTAGCACAGTGTCAGTAGCTGAGATCCAGCCTGGACAGAGGCATTTCTGAGGAGGAAGGGAGGAAGGATCACCTTGGAGTTTGGTTTTGTGAATATTTGCCCTGTAGAACAAAAGTATAATAGATGGAGAAAGGTTCGTACTTCCTCCACCCCGTAAATATTTTTTAAAGTTCACTATTCTGAGTTAATTGCAGATTCACAGGTAGTTGGAAAAAATGATACAGAGAAATCCTGTGTCCCTTTTACCCAGTCCACCCCCCACCACCCCCACGCAGTAACATCTTGTCACACTGTCGTAGAAAATCACAGTCGGAGTATTGACGTGCGTGCAACCCACTGGACCTAATCAGCTTTGCCCGGTTTCCCTTGTGCACCGCTGTGTGTGTATTCAGTTCTTTGCAGTTTTCTCGTGTGTAGGTTCCCGAGTCTAACACCACAATGACCCATGTGTTCACAAGCACACCCATTTTCCTTCTGCTCCGGTCCCCAAACCCTGGCAACCACTAAAGCGTTCCCCCTTTCTATAATGTTGTCATTTTCAAAA
>NW_012114455.1:8751784-8763354 GCF_000951035.1 Colobus angolensis palliatus | reverse complement strand
TTCTTTTCTGATCCATGACCTATCCAGCTTGATTTCAAGCCTGGCTATCGGGCTATATCCTTGTTTTTTGTGGGTTTTTTTTTGTTTTTTTTTTTTTTGTTTTTTTTTTTTTTTTTTTTTTTTTGCTTTGCTGAACACCCCCTATCTCCACAATCATAGCTCATGGGCAGAGAGTACAGATGTCTTTCCAGACTGCATGTGATGCATTACCACAAAGGAGCCTTCACAGCCTCATGAGAGCGAGCAGTGTCATACCTTTTCTGCAGGCAGGGAAACCAAGGTAGGAGGCCTGTAGTACTCACAGCCCCTCCTCCCAACCACGTGTCCCTTCTTCTAGCCTGATCTCCATCTTTCTCCAGAGACCCTCTTCCTCTCATCTCCCCGCTTCGAGTTGAAAGGTGCCTACCTGGTGGAGGGAGCAGAGGGGATGTGATTCTTGTGCAGATCCCCTTGCCCCTCTTGCAGGTTGTTTCCACGAAGCTTACATTTGTTGTGATTTTAACCATATTGACACTGAGCAGGGGTGAGTGGTGATGAAAGGGAGGGAGGTTCTGGGAGGAAGTGAGAGTTCATCCACTTCTGTGCTTTTGCAATCAGCTGCTGATGCCACGCGCCCACCAGCACAACCCAGGAGCTGTGTTTATCTCACCAGAGGCTGAGGGGCATTTTATCCATTTGTAATGCATAGGCCAGGGTCTGGGCAGGTCTGAATGCACCCATGAGGGCACGCTAGGGCAGGAAGGACAACACCCTGGCCCTGGCTCCCCAGTTCATCCAACGTCTCACCAAGGGTGGTGCTGTAAAGGTTAGGGAACTGTGTGTGAAAGGCCATGCTTCCTACAGTTCTTTCACAGCCATGAAGCAGCGCTCATCACTGACACCCTAGTCTTCTGGCCTTTTTTTATTCTTTCTGCCTTACTTAAGCAGAGTCATGGACCATATTTCAGGCCTATGGTTGCCTTCTGTGGGATCCTAGTGGCCTAAAACAAACGTTCTGTTATTCCAGGGCTTCCGTCACCTGTGCCCAGCTTCAACGTCCAGCTTTACCTTCCGCCCCTGCTAGCTGCTGCCTCCGTGGTTACCTACAAGCTGCTTTCCTCCTGCCACCAAGCCTTACAGGGTTACCGGTCACATCTCGTTCTCACCTACTTTTTGGGATGCTGTTCTTCTATTTGAAATGCTCGTTCCTCTGCTCTTCCTGTAGCGACCTCACCTTTGAGGTGACTTGGCCTTTGGGTTCCACACACTCTGCTTTCAGTGTGTGGGATATCAGTGGTCACAGTCCCTCTTCGTGGGTCTACATCTCCGTGGACTCTGAGCTTCTTAAGAATGGGTTGTGCTCTCCTTTGACCTCTCAGGATCTGTTATTTAGCAGCCACCTAATGGAAGCCTGCTGAATGAAGGATGGAGAGGAAAGAGAGTGCCGCTCTCCCTGGCCTCAGGGGTCCTGCTCCCTATGTTAACCAGACCCTTCCCTTGTACAGTGGTGAGGAGTCTCCTCCCTAGAAGTCCCAGGTGCTGTTCCTGGGCACCTGCTGGAGAAGACGCTTTGTCCCACCTCACAGGGCTCAATTCACCTCACCTGCCGATCCCCTGAAATGCCAACCAGCCCCTGAGATATCTATTATGCTAGGCTAGGGGCATTCCTGGGAAATGAATGGGTTACTCCACCATCTTCTCCTTTATTAACTAGTTCATTATTTTATTTATATTATTTTTTAATTTCCTGATTTCTCTTAACCTCACATTTGTACCTTTCAGGTGCCTGTGTGTTTCCAAAGCACTTTACCAAGCCAGTGCCACATAGATAAAAATGAGACATTGCCTCCAGGTTTCTTCTGTTTAGGTGAGGGCCAGAGGGGTCTCTAGCCTGACAACCAGCAGGACAGTACATGAAATGGGTGCCTGGAGGAAAAGGGGGTGGGGGGAATAGGTCAGACAATCATGGAGAAAAGAGCTTTTGCCTACTTAAAAGAAATTAAATCAGAGTTCAGAGTTTTTCTCCTTTAGAGACAGTGAGTGAAAACAATCACAAATCTGAAATAGAAGAATTTTTCTTTGAAACATCTGCACACTGTACATGTGTTTGTGTAAACCCTGCATGCTTAGTCTTCTCGTCTTGGAATTTGAGCAATCATCTCAATTATGTTTATTAGACTCCCCCAAACTATGAATTAAAGTGTCTATGGAAGCACCTACCTTGGTTGGATGCTCTTATCACTTGGTCCTTCTCTGGCGCCCTGGCCCCTCCATGTCTGCCTGCTCGTTTGTGTACTCAGATTTGTGCTCAGGACACACACTGTCCTGGTTTGTGAAACTGTGCCACATAGTGGTTGTCTCCATTCCAAAATGCTGCTTCCTTCTGTCCTTTCCCTAGTTAGACGAGAAGTATGTCTTATTTCCCCAACCAGCCCAGAGCTTCTGGCAGACAGAAAACAATATTCTACTCCATACTTTGTACCCGGCAAGAGTCTAATATGTATATGTTCATATTTAAAAAGTGACCTTCCAGACCGTAGAAGGTCCCAGAGGCTACACCAGGCCATGCCTGTGCCTGTGAACCATGTCCCTCAGAGCAGGGAGCCTGTGGCTGGCAAGCCCTGCACCATTTTCCCATCTGAGGAACGCACAGGCAGTGGTACTCACACCCTCTGATCTTGGCCTGAACCGTGAGCAGAGAGGCCGTGCTTCCAAAAGTCAGTTTCTAACACCTGTCTGTCATCCAGGCTGTGATTCCCATTTTGGGCCTGAGGTTAGTCAGGCCCAGTGACATTGCATGGCCTTTGTGTATTGGTATCATATTTATCAATGTAAGAGCTCCTGACTTTAGAGCACTCATTAATCTGTTCATCTATTGTCAGTTGTCCTTGGAAACGAATACCACTTGACTGATCAAAACGGATCCTGGAATATGTGTATTGACAAAACTATCATAAGTCTGCCTTAAACCTTGGGATTGCCTCCTGCCAGCTCTTATTTATTCAGTGTGGCTCAAAAGAACAGAGGCCTCTTGGAAGTGGCCAGATGGCCCCCTGCGTCAGCCTCCCTTCCTCTCTTTCTTCCTCATGAAGTAAATGAAAGTCTGCAGTAAGTGATCTTGAATGTTTAATTTGATGCTTTGATATCAAATTTTGGAGCCATTTCGGTGAGCGTGTGGCGCCGATTCCATAATGAGATTCCACATTTGCTCGAGCAGCTAGAAAAATCTGTGGACCTTCGTGTTCCACCCACTGTTACTGAGATTTCACTGGATGCTTCTGAGAAGTCTTGCCCTTTGGGGGAATTGCACCATGGGACCGTCTGGGCAGGGTCGGGTAGAGAACTGGAGTTGTATTCACATTTTTTATTGCCACTCCAACTATTAGATTCTAGAGTTCCTTTCCCTGGGAAAGCTAAGGTCTGGTGCAATCTTTTCTGTCCATCAGGAAGCAGGATTTTGATTTGTTTATTTGTTTTCTCATTCATTTCAGTGGATTTAGCTAAGCTTAATAAAGTTCAAGCAACCTGTCCAAAATCATAAATTAGCCTTAGTGGTTCAAGATTACTGATTTCCTCAGGGTTCTGCCAGAATTTACAACCCTCTCCACTTCCTTCCTTTGAATTATAGAATCTTAAAAAGGCCTTCAAAGTCATCCAGCTTTATTTCCTACTTCTTTCAGATCTCTGATAGGTCTGCATCTAGCTCCTGCTTGGATCAGATGCTATCAACAGACACAGAGACACATGTTGGTGTGCCCTGAGCTCTTCACAGGTGTGCTCTCAAATATTAATAAATGAATACACTTCATTTTTACAGAACCATCACATATACGTGGTTGTGGTGACATCCTTGGACCGTTGCCCTGAAGGTGCTGAGTAACTTGGTGTTGCCAGGGTCTCGCTAGCAGGATGATGGCTTAGGAGGAGGTGAGCTGGTGCTGAAGACAAGCTGCATTCCCAAGGAGTGTGTGAAGACAGCCTCATGGCTGGGCCAGGGTCAGGGTACTACATAGCTCTGCTCAAAGTTGGCCAAGTGGGTAGTGGGACAACTGTGGAGTTCTTGTAGGCAATTTATTCTTAGACCACAGTATAGATGATGTGGTCAATTATGGTTGATTTGCTATGTTAGGCAATTCTTGCATTGCCATAAAGAAGTACCTGAGGCTGGATAATTTATACAGAAAAGATGCTTAATTGGCTCATGGTTCTGCAGGCTGTACAGGAAGCATGGTGCTGGCATCAGCTGCTGGTGAGGCCTCAGGAATCTTACAATCATAGCAGAAGGTGAAGTGGGAGCAAGAGGGAGAGGAGGTGCCACACACCTTTAAACAACCAGGTCCTAAGAGAGCTTCTGTCGCTAGGACAGCACCAAGAGGATGGCGTAAAACCATTCATGAGAAATCCACCCCAAGATTCAATCACCTCCTAGCAGGCCCCACCTCCACCAGGCCTCCCTCCCAGTAGGCCCCACCCCCAACACTGGGAATTACATTTCAACATGAGATTTGGGGGACAAATATCCAAACCATATTGCTTGCCTAATGCTGTTGGAAAATCTCGTGTTGAAGTAGTGCCATGAATACAAAAAACAAAAAAGGAAAATGAAGGCTACTCCATTGCTCTCTTTTCCTGATGCGGCCTCATTACCTCATGAAGCATTCAATTCCAGGTTTGCACAGCTTTGAGTTTGCACAGACGATCTTAAAAAGGCTTGCTTATACCAGCCTAAAACCTTGCTCTCTGTAAATTCCACCCAAGAGTTTGTGTTTTGTTTTTGGAATAGTAATAAATACATGAAACTCAGTGTTTACCCAGCCTGGGTGTACATGGAATTATAAGGAGATCCATTTTAAAGTATGAACTTGGAGGCCACGCCCATAGACATTCTGTTTAATAGGGGCCCAGGAGATGTATATTTTCATAAGGCTTCATAGGTGTCACTCATGCATACCCAGGTCTGAAAAAATACTGCTTTCCCATAATCCTTCAGTTGGTAGCTGAACTCTTCTAGGTTAATTGAACGTTTTTTCATAACCACAGGCACGACTTTTTTATGGAATTAAGAACTAGGCTCCTGACATACAGGTCTCATTCATTGCACATTCTTCTTGTATTTCACTGAGGTTCACAGCACTCAGCTATGAAGGGAGATAGAATTTAGACTCCCAAGTGTATCCATTTACATCATGCACGCTGACCTGAGTGGGTTAGTCATATCTAATGCTGATCATCTAGAAATACTCCAAATCCAGACTCTCAAAAAAAAAAAAAAAAGTCGGTGAATTACAGAATTTTCTTTTAAGGCTCATTGTCCTTTTCTGTCCTTTCCTTTCAATTTCAAGTTCCCTAATTAAATGTGTGAACAGAGAAACTGTGTTCTTGATAGATGTAACCTGTCTTGGGTTGCAGTCCATAATGGAAAACCTAGTTCCGTTTTTTTTTTTTTTCTATTTTTTTCTTCCGTTACACTTGTAAACCTATACCAAAGTAAGTAAGGTATAAACATCTTTAATAACAAGAATAAATAAGCAGTAGAGGAGATGACTTGTCAGGCTCTGAGAGAGCTTTATCACCACCAGCTCTAAAATAGAAGGCACTGTTATTACTCATGACTCCAGTGAACTCATAGCAGATGTAAGTCCTTCCTCTCAGCCACATCCTTTCTGATCGTTGCCTCTTCCATTTGAATCGAGCTGTGGTCTTCTGTCTGCCCACACAGATGGTGGTCCTCTGAAATACAACATAGTCTCCCTTTTACATCTGCTCAGACTGATCCTATAACACCAAGCAAATCTTTTATTATGTTACTGAGTTTGTGGCTAAGATAGCTACAGTTCTACTTCCAAGATTAACAAGGAGTGCCCTGGCATAATCATAGCTTACTGTAGCCTCAACCTCTCAGGCTCAAGTGATCCTCCCATCTCAGCTTCCCAAGTAGCTGGAACTATAGGTGTGCAACACCATGTATTACTACTGTTTCAAATTTTTTTATAGAGACAGGAGTCTCACTTTGTTGCCCTGGCTGGACTTAAACTCCTGATCTCAAGCCATCCTCCCTCCTGCCTTGGCCTCCCAAAGTGCTGGGATTACAGGCTATTTTAAAGTACTCTTTTTCTAGTATGCAAGAAATATATACTCATCATAAATGAGTTAGAATATAGAGTTGAATGACTAAAACGGTAGTTAGAGAGATGAAAATGTGGATAGGCAAACAAATTTATTTTTCAGGAGACAAGAAAAACATACTTCACTCAGGTGTTTAACTTCCCCCTGATTTTTTATTTTTCACTAAACAGCATTCCGTGAGCATTTTTTCAACACAAATAAATGTGTATGCTTACTATGCCGATAAAGTACAGCTCTCTTCTACTATTTTTGGGTATGCAGGTTGCTTCTAGTCCTCTACTATTATAAATCGTAATGTTCATAATCACCTTTACATCATGATAATTAAATGTTGGTATATTATTCTAACTCGTCTAAGAAAACCATTCTTTCTTCTGGATCCAGAGGTAAGGTTTAGCTGCCTTGTTTTACTACCAGGCACAGGGAGTGGGGCTTTTGAGAAACTAGAAATGGCCATTTCATCTGACCTGGAACCTAGGTTCATGTGAGGCCCCGTCCTCTCTCCAGGTCTCTACGTTTGGCAGGAAGGCTTGGTTCTAATCATGCTTTGCCTTCTAGGAGCTACTCCAGAGCTCCATTTCCTTCTTCCTGTCGTGGTAGGGGAGGGCAGCATTTCTGTGTGCCAAAGAAGGTGGAGAATGAGAGGGAAGGGAGGACACAAGGGACCAGCTTGACAACAGAGAAAACGCTGACATAAATTAATCAAACGAGGCATCTCACAGGATTGAATTAGTTCCTGATTTATGGCTGCAGTGCAGTGTCTGCCAGGCCGTTTTTCCATGCTCATCCGTTGCTGGCCCTGATTTATGTCAGCATCCCAGTGCACTGGCTGACTGGGGATCCTTGTAGAATGGATGGAGAGAGAGGGCTGCTCCAGTGCTGGCCGGCCCCGGTCCAATCTTCAGTCCACCCCTCAGAGTGCAGACCCATTTATCAACTTCATTATTTGCCTCATAAACTCAATGCCTGCATCTTTAGGCTCTGTCATATTGCTATGGAAGCTGGGATGGGGAAAAAGAGAAAAACGTAATTCTATTTTATCTTTACTTATGCATTCTTAGAGATTCTTAAACTGCAACAGGATTGAAGCTAAGTTGGTGCTGATGGTTCTTGTTATCTGCAGGGAGGTGTCTACCCTTATGTTCGCCTCATCGCGTTACTGCTAATTTTTGTAATGAGAGGCACCTGGGGGGTGATTTGAAAGGTGATGTGATTTGAATGCTGGTGGCTTCCTTTCCTTTGGGGAAACAATTTACCACTGCAATAATTCCTTATAGAGAAAAGATTGTTGGGGACACTCTGCTGTATATTCTAGAAATCTATCTGTGGCTAGTGGTTGCTCATTTATTTGTTCACTCAATTTATTATTCTTTTAAGTTCTTACAGTGTGCAGTGTACTTGGATCTGTACTCCTATCGATACCCTCTCTATGAGTCTCAGACTCCAAGAATTTTGGGGTCTACAAGTAGAGACAGATATTAAACATATTATTAAATAATCATGTTATTATAGCTGTAACAACGTTAATGATAATATTCTGATAAGTGATTCACACTTATGTGGAATATTTCTAATATTTTAAGCAAACATGGAAGACATTTTCTTAAGGATTCATATGAAATATTCCTTCCCATGTAATTTTTTTAAAGCATGGGTTTAGTTGTTGGAAATGGCTGTTATCACTTGGAAGCAAGCCCAAGGTAAAGTGGAAGATTAAGTTCACTAATAATAACTTTGGTTCAGAATTGTCCAAGTGATGCTTGATTATCCAGCCATGTAACTTTTTGTAAAAATTCAACTTTAAATGTCATAATTTCCAAATCTATATCCCAGGCAAAAGATTCAACATCTCAAAACTCATTTTTTTCATTTCCAAATAGTACCTACCTTATACATTTGTTGTTAAAATTAAATGAGATAATGTATTTTATACACACACACATACATAGATACCTAGTATCTTCTAGGTATTTGACCAATGTCTGTTATTTAGATTTATTTTTTCTTGCCCAGCTCTTTCTCCTGTGTTTCAGAAATATATATTGTTTTTTGGACATCAGTAATTAGATATCCTACAGAAACTTCAAAATCAGAATATTAAAAAGAGGACTGAGTTTTCTCACTCAAATCTGCTCCTCCTGCTGCTCATTGGATACCAATAAATCTGTGTTGCCACTGTCTACACAGATGCTCGAGTTCAAAGCCTGGTACAGTCTCCCACCCACACTATCCCATGCCTCTAGGCTCCAGCCCTACTGAGCTCTTTCACTTTCTCTACCATGCGTGATTCTCCCGCTCTCTGGGCCTTTGTCCATGGGGTTTTCTCTGCCTGAAACACTGTCTTTTATCTTAACTATTTTTCTACTCTATATCCTTCAGGTCTCAAGTAGGAGTTACATCTTCCAAGAAGCTTTCTTAACACTGCATGCTTCTCTGACAGGTCTCTTCTAAGCTCTCGGTGCTGTCTTGCACTGTTTCCACCACAGCACTTAGCATATTGTACTGCAAATGCATCTGAATTTTTTCTACTGATCCATGATCTCTATGATTCAGTAACTGTCATGTTCATCACACTCGTGTCCCCAGAGCCTTTCATAGATTGAGGAGTAGGTGCTTGGTACGACACTACTAAGCGAATGAGTCTATCTTCAAAGTCAATTCCAATAGAAAGGAGTTTCAAAAATAATTTAAAGGACACTCTAAATTAAAGGAGGGTTAATCTTCCAGTTGAGTTCAAAGCATCTGCATTTACATGCTATTTCCATACAGGGAGCTTCTGCTATGCATTCAAATAAGCAGCCACCATGATTCACATGCTATGGAAGGAACAGACCAGCATTAAATCAATTCCATAAATTTTCCAATAATGATGAAATAAACCAACTACACTTGTAGCACCTAGGTTCCAGCCCCTGGCCTTCTCAGCAGCATGCCTTCTTCACCTCTTCTCTCCCCTAAGGAGGTTCTTGTACCCTGGGAAAAGAGCAATGATTCTTCCAGCCCCCACCCTCTGCTGTTTCTTTGACATCTTTCAAGAATTGCAATGTTAAAGAGCACTTTCAATGTCTTGGTCTCTTTTCCTGGGAGAGCAGATGTTCAGAAGGATTCTTCACTAAAACTCTGGGAAAAGACAAGCAGTCTCAGACCTTGGCTGTGAAATTCTCCCTAGACAACCCGGCATCAGACACAGAGCAAACAGTTCGAGCGCTGGCTTCCTGTGGGATATTGATTTTCCCTCTCTGCTACAGCATTTTCCTCATCCTCTTGGCATCCACTGGAAAAATGAAACATGAGGTTTTAAAAACTAAAAATACTGAAAGTGACAGGCTGTTCTGGCACTACGGGTTATATGAGAATTCCAGCTGAGAGGAGACTGATGTGGCACCCGGTTGCCCTTCACAGGTCATCAAGTGGACTTTTAGACTGTGGAGTGGATTGAGGCAAATAACAGGTATCAGGAAGGGCAAGATAAGAGCCTTTTGGAAAAGTGGACTAGAAGAGGGTCGAGAAAGCAAATCTGGTGAGATAATGGAAGACAGAGATAATGACCCCACAGAGCAAACTGGAAACACCTTCTCGAGGTGCTTTTGCAGCCACAGAATTGGTAACTGCAGACAGGAAGAAAATGAGAGTTTGGATGGCCAATTCTCAAGTAAAACAAAGAGGTGTATGGCCAGCCTCACTCCCTGAAATCTCTTCTTCAATTTGGTCTTTGTCAGTGGATGACTTTCAGCTCTCCTGCTGCTGAGGTCTCCACAGCCAAGGCTAACAGGCTGAGCCTCATTCCTACAGTCTATCTGGGATCCTGTCATATAGGAGAGAGATTTGAGAAACTCTTACCTAAAGCTCAGGAACTCTGAGTCTCCCCAGGGAGTCCGAGTCCAAATTTCTCCTTACTGACCACTTCTTCACTTATGAGGAGCTGGCTAATTGTGCTCTTGTGGTCACAAGCTGCCTCCCAGCTTGACCAGGATCCAGGTCCTTCTAGGTGGAGGGGGCTGTGGCTCCAGGTAGACCCTTCCAGTTTCCAGTGTTGGGGCTTGGTAGGCCTGTGGCTTCTATGGGCAGTGAGGTAAAATGCAGAACACTCACTCATTTAGACTTAATTCCGATAAACACACATCATTTTCTTTACATTACATATGTCTCATGCATTTAAACTAAAACTCAAGTTTAGCTGATTGCTTTGTATTTTTATTTGCTGAATCTGGAGAAGCTAACCCTAATCACCAGTGTGTTTCTTTTTCTTTTCTGATCCATGACCTATCCAGCTTGATTTCAAGCCTGGCTATCGGGCTATATCCTTGTTTTTTGTGGGTTTTTTTTTGTTTTTTTTTTTTTTGTTTTTTTTTTTTTTTTTTTTTTTTTGCTTTGCTGAACACCCCCTATCTCCACAATCATAGCTCATGGGCAGAGAGTACAGATGTCTTTCCAGACTGCATGTGATGCATTACCACAAAGGAGCCTTCACAGCCTCATGAGAGCGAGCAGTGTCATACCTTTTCTGCAGGCAGGGAAACCAAGGTAGGAGGCCTGTAGTACTCACAGCCCCTCCTCCCAACCACGTGTCCCTTCTTCTAGCCTGATCTCCATCTTTCTCCAGAGACCCTCTTCCTCTCATCTCCCCGCTTCGAGTTGAAAGGTGCCTACCTGGTGGAGGGAGCAGAGGGGATGTGATTCTTGTGCAGATCCCCTTGCCCCTCTTGCAGGTTGTTTCCACGAAGCTTACATTTGTTGTGATTTTAACCATATTGACACTGAGCAGGGGTGAGTGGTGATGAAAGGGAGGGAGGTTCTGGGAGGAAGTGAGAGTTCATCCACTTCTGTGCTTTTGCAATCAGCTGCTGATGCCACGCGCCCACCAGCACAACCCAGGAGCTGTGTTTATCTCACCAGAGGCTGAGGGGCATTTTATCCATTTGTAATGCATAGGCCAGGGTCTGGGCAGGTCTGAATGCACCCATGAGGGCACGCTAGGGCAGGAAGGACAACACCCTGGCCCTGGCTCCCCAGTTCATCCAACGTCTCACCAAGGGTGGTGCTGTAAAGGTTAGGGAACTGTGTGTGAAAGGCCATGCTTCCTACAGTTCTTTCACAGCCATGAAGCAGCGCTCATCACTGACACCCTAGTCTTCTGGCCTTTTTTTATTCTTTCTGCCTTACTTAAGCAGAGTCATGGACCATATTTCAGGCCTATGGTTGCCTTCTGTGGGATCCTAGTGGCCTAAAACAAACGTTCTGTTATTCCAGGGCTTCCGTCACCTGTGCCCAGCTTCAACGTCCAGCTTTACCTTCCGCCCCTGCTAGCTGCTGCCTCCGTGGTTACCTACAAGCTGCTTTCCTCCTGCCACCAAGCCTTACAGGGTTACCGGTCACATCTCGTTCTCACCTACTTTTTGGGATGCTGTTCTTCTATTTGAAATGCTCGTTCCTCTGCTCTTCCTGTAGCGACCTCACCTTTGAGG
>NW_012114455.1:8732374-8751734 GCF_000951035.1 Colobus angolensis palliatus | reverse complement strand
ACAGGTGCCCGCCACCATGCCTGGCTTATTTTTTGTATTTTTTGTAGAGATGGGGTTTCACTGTGTTAGCCAGGATGGTCTCAATCTCCTGACCTCATGACCTGCTCACCACAGCCTCCCAAAGTGCTGGGATTAAAGGCGTGAGCCACCGTGCCTGGCCGCCTGGCTATATCCTTTTATTCTGAAAAGTAAATCATAGATGGATGGGTAGACAGACAGATAGTTAGGCAGATACTCCTTATTATTGCTTGATTGTAAGAGTAGAGGGGAGGGTTCACAGTGTATATTCATTGTACAGCTTGAATCACAAGTTTGCTAATTTTCAAAAACGTGCTTCTCAACCTTTTGTAACTTTTTTCCTATTTTAAAAACAGAAACACTCAAACAATGTTCTCTGACCTTCTTCATAGCCCACAAACAAAAATGATTTTATTTAGTTTTAATTTTTGGTGCCTATATTATTAAAATGCTTATTTGGCTTTCCAAATATAAAATTATAATATGATTTTTTTCCCAAATTACATATATATCACCATTCTAACTGGCCCCCAGGAAGATGCATCTCAATCCATCCCTTTCAAATGGATCTTAACTGCCTGTCTCCAGGAAACCTTCTCAGACTCCCTTCGGGAGAATTTGTTGCTCCACTGATCCACCTGTCAACCCCTATTAAAATATGTCACTTATGTATTTGTGATCCAACTGAACATTGAAATGATCCTGAAAGAATTTTTTGTTTTGTTTTCACTTCTATATCCCAGACTTTTGCAAATGCAATACATATGTGTATTTAATAACCTTGCTAATATATGATTACAGCAATAAAGAACTGTGGTATTACAGCAGCAAAACTTGTATCCAGAGAAAGAAATAATCGGCTCTACAAAGTTAGATTTTTGACTGAAAATTGGCAGAGATTAGTGCCTAATAATCATTTAGTTTTGTTTCTCTCATCTGTGCATGCTGTTTATTTTTGTTTTAACTTGGTAAAGGATCATTTCCTTCTCATGTGGTTTTTGTGAGCTAATGTGACAAAATGGTTAAGAAATTAGCCTTTGGACCCGGCCTGGTTAAGTTCAAATACAGACACTATCACTTTCCAGCTGTATGACATTGGGAAAGTTGCTTGATCTCTCTGTGCCCCAGTTTCTTTATCAGTGAAGATGGAATAACAATAGTTACTTTTTAAATTTTTATTTATTTATTTATGTATTTTTTGAGATGGAGTTTCGCTCTGTTGCCCAGGCTGGTGTGCAATGGCACGACCTTGGCTCACGCAACCTCTGCCTCCCAGGTTCAAGCAATTCTCCTGCCTCAACCTCCCAAGTAGCTGGGATTACAGGTGTGCACCACCACACCCAGCTAGTTTTTTAAAGACAGCGTTTCACCATATTGGTCAGGCTGGTCTCGAACTCCTGACCTCAGGTGACCCACCTACCTTGGCCTCCCAAAGTACGGGGATTACAGGAGTGAGTGAGCCACCGTGTCTGGCCAAATAATAATAGTTACTTTCTCATGCGGTTCTGGCAATAACGTAACATGTATAAAGAATTTACAACAATTCCTAGAAAAATATCGAACATAAGTGTCCATGATTAGGGCATACTGGGTGTGAGTGGTCTAGCTTTTGTTTGCACACTAATCTTTGCATTTGGAAGATCGATTGGTTACTGAATGTCTTTGGAAAGATGTAGTTCTTAGGCAAGCTAGAAATGACCAAGGCTGACTACCAAGCAACTCACCATAAATTTTATAAACTGTACTATATTTTATATTTCCTTATTTTATTACTTAAAGTCTTCTGTCAGCTCAACTCCATAATTTTTCTTCTTTTACATGACACTAATTTTGGTCATTTCTTATTAACCCCAAAACACCATTGAACATTGGGCCACAACGAAACCTTCATTGCTGGCTCTTTCTGACCATCTAGTCAGAAGAAAACAGGACCATATTGGCATAATCACCTTCCCCACTCCCCTTTTTACCCACCAGCTGTCTTCCCCCTACCCCTAGTTTCCTTGCCTCTGACCTCCTAGAGACCTTTCTGCTAGGAGCAAAGCAGTCTCATTCCAGGAGGAAAGCACGTCCCTGGAGTATCTCCCTGGCGTCATGGCTGCTATTGTGCAATTCAGGGAGGCATTTCACTGGTCAGGTGTCAAGGATGCTAAACATGACATAGAAGACTTAATGGTCACCCACAGTCAAGTGAAGCCTTCCAATTCTTCTCCTTTGGAGATGTGATATCATTGAATCACTGAATCACTTCTCACTGTTTCCCATGGGAATTCATTGACACACCTTTTAGTTTTCTTACCTTCTCTTATTATAAAAATGCAGAAAGATAAATGAACCTAATACCCTAAGAGGGAAACTGTCTTCTGCAATTTCCTAGAGAGAAGGAACAAGAGTAAATGGAATGAATGAGTAAATTGAAAAATAAATAGGAATGTGAAGGAAAAGGATACCTCAAGAAAATGCAAGTTTCTGGTTGGGTGACTGGGTGGGTGGTGTAGATTGAGATAGAGAGAACTGGAAAGAAATCCACTAAGAGGAGAAAAAATGTCAGACAAGTTGTGTTGGAGTGAACTGCTGCAGAAAAGTCGGTCTGTGCTACAACACGGCTTTAGGAACTCCAGCATGCCCTTGAGATCTCTGATCACCTCACAGTGGACGAATCACCATGGAGATCATGCAGAAGGAGATAGCCAGGGCACTCAAGGTGAAATTTGGGGAAACCCTGATATTGAGCTGAGATTTCTTTAGGAATGGAAAAACTTGAGCTATCCATAACCTGAAAGAAAAAAGGTAGAGAAAGAAAACTGTCACAAGAAACTCCCAGAGACATTGCTAACCTTTGACAAGGTCCATAGTGGGTCAGAGCTTTGGGCAAATTAGCAGGCAACCAGATTCTAGATCTGCCTGGAATTCAACTGAGTTAGGCAAGAAAATAGGATTGTGTTGACCAATAATACCTAACTTGGGTCTAGTGGTTTCACATACAGTATTTATTTTGTATTTCTCAGCAATTCTGCAACCTGGGTATTATTATTCCAATAATAATAACAATATTGATAATAATAAAATAATAATAATGATAATGAGGGAAACAAATAAAGACCCAATGGGATGAGGAAGCATGCTGGAGAAATACATCTAGTTAGTGCCCGAGCAGCCTTCCACCCCGGCCACCACCTCTGAATCCTATCATTTTTACAGAAGACACTGTGTACCTCTATGCTTTCTCAGCACCTTCTCTTGTAAATCATTTGGTGGCTGTTCAGCCTCTTTTTACTTCCTACTTCTAGGCACTGATATTTCACTGTTCTGGTGAGAACCCTAGACTGATAATGGGAGGACAGGGACAACAAAACACTGAGAGAGAAAAAAATACAAGCCTATTTGCCATTAATCACACACTTTTCTTCTAGATAGCGTGCAAGCCATGCAAGGGCAGTGATCCAACACAATGCCAATACTCATTGAACTGAATTGCTAAGAGGTTCTAATGCTCCCCCCAAAGAGGACAGGTCTGGTAATTGCAAATGAGTTTAATCTGTTTCACATCTGAATTATCCTGGGCTTAGTAACCAAATTGGTTTGCTTCTTGAGTTTGTCAGGTCATTCTCCCCTGTTGAGGGAGAAGGAGGTCTGAGGAGGAGCAGGGTCCAGCTCAGAGCCAGTCTGCACATCAAGCTGACAAGCATTGCACACCTATGCAGGCAACTCAAACACAATTCTTGGCAAATCTTCTGTCATCCCCATCTCTACTCCCAGCAGAAGAAATTGCTCTTTCCTCTGTATTCCCACAACATATGCCAATATTAAAACATTAACTACACCACACATAGAAAAATATGAAGGTACAAACACTGGAATTGCACATCCTGGGCCTGACTCCCAGTTCTGCCATCAGGAGCTGTATGGCCTTGAGCGGATCATTTCATCTTTATGTCTCAGCTCTGTCATTTAGAATATGGGGATATTAATAGTACTTACTACTACCTGGCTATTGCATGGAGTAAATGAGCTAGTGCTTGTAAGGGACATATAATGGCTCCTAGCACCTAGGAATTACTACAGAAATGCTAGTTACTATTAAGAATTTATTTAGAGCCCTATCTCTTCTACTGAACTGTGAGGATCTTGTAAGCATTGGTCATTCCTTAGTGTTTTTATATTTTTTTTCCCAAGCAAGTACTATCTTGAATAGAGGAAGTTCTCAGTTACTGCTGGTTAAAAGAACAGAGTGACTTTTATATTAAAGTGACTAACGCAGTATCTGACAATTAATGAATCCGGTGAGTGAGTGGGTGAGTGAATATGGAGTTTGTTGACACAGAATAGGCATTCACCAAATCTTTCAAGATGAAGAGGCATTGTCTTCATCATCGAGGCATCCACCGGCCTTTATGGCTGGATCCCACTGAGTCTTGAATTGCTTTTATCAAGGTATTCTGCAGTTATGGGGTCCTAGGTCAGATTCTTCTTGTGTGGGATTTCAGGGTCCAGGGACCAGGGTGGTCTGGAGATGTCAAAAAGCATCCTGGAGAAAACACGTGAAGTGAGCTTCAAGAATAGACCAGTAATCAAGAGCCTGGTTAGAAGAGACGGCCTGCCAATGAGTGGCTTCGGTCTCCTTTTCTTGGTGCTGTGTGATCAAAACAAACGTAAAACGCAGGAAACAAAAAGCTGAGGGCACAGCCTCCACCCTTGGGGAAAAGACCATTATGTTAATTGGATGAGAACTTTGAGGAAATGTATTCCAATTGACCTTTAACTAGGAAAAAGTAGAAAATATTTGAAAACTTGGGAAGTATTAAGGCCCTAGGTTTACAGACAAAGAGGGAATGAGGTCTTCTGCAAACCCAGGGGAGCTGGGTTGTCCAGGCCCAGGGAGCAGGAACCCTCGGGTGAAACAAGGGTTCCTGTCCAGGGAGGGTCTCCAGGAGGCTCCTGCTGCAACCAAGGTGCAGAGCCTTCTGGATGAAGGGGAAGGGCCCTTCCAGAGCCTGCATACCTGGGTCCCTGAGTCTGAGCAAGCGTGACACTGCAGAAGGCCTTTCTACACAACCTCAGCACCTCAGCACCGGCACAGGAAAACCCTCGTCCCAGTATGACTGGAGGGAGAGACAGACAACTTGCCTACACCAAGCCTCTGCAAAGCCCAGCAGAGAGCTGAGGCCATGTGGCTGCACAGCAGCCTGCTGGACTGTGGCTCAGCTCACTGTAAATGCTCTGGCTGCGACCAAATCACAAATATGTTTTGCTCTGAGTACATTCCCCCTTAATTTTTAAATGTATATGTATTTCAAGGGAAATTAAATCCATGGGTTTCTAGTTCATTTACCCTTAAATCATTAAAATGCTGTTTAAGAACATTAGGCATCCAAGGAGCTTTTCCAGCTATTCTAATAAGCATTTGAAAGACTCTTTTCTCCCCTCAGCGACAGTTTCATCAGAAGCAAATGGACTCAGAGTTCCAGAGGATGCAGTTTGGTTTGGAATTCTATGTAAATGTTTTATGTAAGGCAAGGGGTTCTAATCCTGGTGAAATATACAATCCCCTCAGTACAGGGAAGGCAGAAGAATAATTCTCTTGCTTTTACTGACTTTGGGTCTAGGAGAGCACCTTTAATTTACACCTGGAATTATTGAGGAATAAATTGAACAGGAGATAACATTTATAGAGCACTGACTGCATACCAGCTCCTGGGCTCTGTGCCTTAATGTCTGTCATCCCTACATCATTACAAGGAAGGAATTGTCCTCGTTGTTCAAATGAGGCTTAGAGAAACGAATCCTCTTACCTTTGGTCTCAAGTGATGGCACCTGAATCTATCATTCTGACTCGAAGCTCTTTCCCATCTCATGGCCTTGGACATTTTCCCAGGGTAAGAGTACCAGCTGGCTTTTCAAAGCACTGACAAGGTGCCCAAAACGTTACCAAGAACATTTCATTCATTTGAGAAACGTTTGTTGACGGCCACAGTTCCAGGTGCTAAGTTAGTACTGATACTAACCCTGCAAGAGAGGCATCATAGTTTCCATTCTACAAATAGGGAAAGGGTGGGTGACTTGGGAAACAAGGCTCAGAGGGTCCGTTACTTGCCCAAAGCCACTTGTCTTCCTGCCACCAACCATCTGAGGCACAGAAGCTGCGGGCAAGGGTAACCTGAGGGCGCTGCACTGTGGCAGCTCTGATCTGAACAACTTCTGTTCAGAAGTGACTTGGTATAAGGTCACTTAATACAGGAGCAAGTTAGCTCATGCCGTGGGTGGCTTCAAAGCCCTGCCCTTTGTGAAATGGGCAGAATGGCTGCCCTATTTTAAGTAGAAATGTTGGGGGTAGGACGTCAATCCCTTATTGCTAGTGGAGGAGGAACAATCTTATTGAGACTTTATCCATATAACACAGAAACACTAAGTCAAAAGCCATATGAGAGATTTCTGATGAAAGTCTGGTTGGGGTTGCTGTGATAACAAAAGCAAAATGAAATTTGGGAGGGAGTCATGTGCCTACTCATTTGAACTGCAGCTGCTATTTCTCTGTCCGATATAATTATAGCGGGATTAAAGGAGACAGGAACACCTCCTTGTACTGCTAAAGTTAAAAAGTGGGTGGGAGAGCACTCTGAAATTAGTCCTTCCTGCAACCCTCACACTGAAATGTTTGGAGAAAAAGGAACCACTAGAGGGTGCTGTCCAGACAGCCAGAAAGAAGAGGCTGTGGTAAACAACCTACACTGAAACTGGCAGGAAGAAATTCATTCAAGAGGTATCGCAGTGGTCTGAAACTTTCAAACAAACTATTATTCCTGAATGACCCCTGCCTTTTAAACATCCATGAGCATGCCCCCTCCCGTCTGGTAAGAATGAGCCTTTGCTTTCTTCATGGGACGGGTGAGAGAATAATTTTCACTCCTGAGCACTGCATCGTATTTTCCTGGTATGTGCTCCAGGATGAATAACTTTCAAGTTTATTACATTTTCTACCTATGCAATTTTTGTCCTAAGGTCGTCACAGCAAACACTTCCCAGGGTGGTAATTCCAGGGTCTCGCAATGTTTTATAAACCAGTCATGCAGGAACATGTACTGTGTTGTAACACGATGCCCCTAAATTAGAGAATGCTTGGCCTCTGTCCAGCTTGCCTACCATCTGAAATAATGAGAGTGGCAAGGCTCGTAAGAGAAACGGAAACACAAGAAACAAATGAAGAACTGGCATACAAATAAATACAGTTTAACTGCACCAACATCATCTCACATTAGGAAAGTGATTTCTTTTTTTTTTTTTTTTTTTTAGACGGAGTCTCGCTCTGTCGCCCAGGCTGGAGTGCAGTGGCACAATCGGGTTCACGCCATTCTCCTGCCTCAGCCTCCTGAGTAACTGGGACTACAGGCGCCTGCCACCACACCAGGCTAATTTTTGTATTTTTTCATAGAGACGGGGTTTCACCATGTTAGTCAGGATGGTCTTGATCTCCTGACCTCGTGATCCACCCGGCTCGGCCTCCCAAAGTGCTGGGATTACAGGCGTGAGCCACTGCACCCGGCCTAGGAAAGTGATTTCTAAAAAGTGTTCAGATACATTGCTCATGTTATCATTGCATGTTTGTAATGACGTCATGCCTTAGGAGAGCCTTTCTCATCATTTCATACACTGTGAACAGAAGCCCAAGGTGGCAAGGTCAAAACCACAACGCTGGTTACTAGTAGTGTCAAGATTCAAACTCTGGCTTTCTTTTTCTGAGTCTGAAACACTTGTTTTGCTACTATGAAAAAATTCTTGGTTTTCAGTAGACACACTGGTGAAATAGATTACTTCGGGATTTCTGGTAAGGAAACAACGGTATATGCATGGAGCAGCTGAGGTCTGTAGCAGAAGCGGAAACACATGCTAGCCTCTGGTATCTTTCTGGCTGACCCAACCAGGAATCCTTTTCCTTTCTTCCCTTGTGGCTGTAATTGCAAAGTTTCTTGCACGAGGACACTGTCATGGTGAATGGCACCCCTGTTTACCGTCAAATCTGGTTGATGTGGCTGGTAGTGGGTATGTTTCTAAACAAGCCGGCGGCAGCAGTCCCAGATCCACACCCTCTCCTCCTGCACTGCCAGCACGCACTGACGACGGGAACCTTGCTGGCCCCCCAGCCAAAGCAGGATGGATTAAGACACAGAACTTTATTTTCTTTTTAAGCAAACATGAGCTAGAGTTGCTGTAACTCAGCAGTGTTCCATTTTATCTTCATGTTAATGAAACCACACAGCAAAATTCTGGAGTACATGGAGGGCAAATTCTGTCACCTGCTCACCAGCCCTGAGAGTGCCTTCTTGTTGCTTCTGGGCCTTGTCCTGCACGTCTCAGCAGATATCGCCAATTTATGGTCCTTTAATGAGAGTTCTTTCTCTCCCTCTCTTTCTCATCTTTTCTGCAGTGTAGACAATTTGCATGCACTTTCCCGTACCCCTGCCCTGCCAAGATCTA
Source organism: Colobus angolensis palliatus (assembly GCF_000951035.1). Taxonomy (NCBI): domain Eukaryota; kingdom Metazoa; phylum Chordata; class Mammalia; order Primates; family Cercopithecidae; genus Colobus; species Colobus angolensis. The sequence continues at coordinate 8,743,244 of NW_012114455.1, read as the reverse complement.
GGCACAGTTGATAGTGAACCGAGTAGTGTTCAAATTGGAAGAAAAAGAAAATCCCTGTCCCTCCTTTCAGTGGCTGAGGAAGTGGTCAATACAAAAGATCTATGTAGCACCATTTTATGCAGAGAGAGAGAGAGAGAGACTGAGACTGCCTCTCTCACCTGTTACTTGCTGTGGTCATCCCCAGTCGAGTGAGGAAAGTGTCACTGGAGCGTACCGGGAGGCAGGCACTGTGCTGATTTCGAAAATGGTTTTGGTTGCACTGTTTTCCAGCATTGTTTTCTTCTGTGTCAAAATATTATTCATATACTTGGTTATATATGCATTGAAATCCCAAGATATGCATAGAATTGTGTTTTTTGAGGGTAGGAGATACAAATAAGTATATCCCACTCAAGATTATATATACGTATATACATACACATACACATTTCCTCAGTTAATAATCGAATTACAATACAGTAAATATTTCAAACTTCTCCATTTGATGTGCGTTATGGGAAATGCTAAGCACTGTTTCCATTACGTGGTGAACCTCGACATCGGCCAGCTGACAAAACTCTTCGGGATCCTCTATAACTGTTCCCTAAGCTGTCCTACCAGCCTCACTTATCCCTGCAAACAGACTATCTTTCTGCCAGTTGCCACTCACAGCTTTAAATCCCACGCTTTTGTCCATGCCATTACTCAGTTCTTAGAACACCTTCCTCACCCTTCTCTACCTACCAGGAATCTTATCTTCTAGGACTTAATTCTATCTCCATTATGAACCTTCTCTGTCATCTCTTCACTTTGAAAAGCTCTCTCTCTCCAAATTCCAATAACACCCATGCCATTTGATATCTCCTCTGTTGAATTATTGAACTTTTGTTTTACAACATGTTATTATTTTTTCTTTGCATTTTTGTCTTTTCACTGCAATCTGCCAGGATGGCTGCCTCCAACTTCCCCTCAGTCCCAAAGCCACAGAAACCATAAGAAAACACAGTCAAAGGTGTGCCCTGGCTTGTCTGAACATCCTCCTGTGGGTTCCCTGTAGTTGAATAAGAGATGTTTGGAGAAAAAGGTAAGGTAAAAGAGAGAAAGGTAAAAAGAAGAAGAGAAAAGGAAAAAGAGAAAGGTAAGGCAGGAGCTGTGAAATTCCCATTTGACCCAATGCCTGCCTCTCACCGGGCCTGCTGCCTGATTTGTATCCAGCTCCATGTACCTGGGCCAGGGCTGCTTCCAGGGCAGGCCTCACACCATGCAGAACAAGGCAGCCTGCTTGCTCAGTCAGCAGCCACATGGCGCTCCAGCCCTCCATATGCTTCCCTAGCTTTGTCTCCTTCCCATCCCTCAGCAGATCTCTCCAAGCCTCTCCAGGATGAAAGCAATGTCTAGCTCTAATGGTCTCTGAGTGTCCTGCCAGGGCAGGAGCAAGTCCAGTCGAGGCTCCACAGGCTGAAAGAATCCCAGGCCAAATCTGGAGGGGTCCCCTCACCAGGCTCTCGGTCCACAGAGATGCTGCACCAGAGCAGGGTTGCAGAACAGAAAACTGGAAGGTTGGGAATCAGGGAAGAAGGCTGGGAGGCAAGATGCAAGGGCAGAAACTGCCCATCAAGTTGGTAGGCCAATGCAGCAGGAAGCCTGGGCTCAAAACAAGAATTAGGAAAAGAGAAACATTGATGAGACAAGTCATGCTTAGCTCCAAGGAAGGCTTGGGACAAATGTAGCAAGCAGGTCAGTTTCTGGAACAATCTGTCCAATAGGCACTTCAGTAAACTGCTGACTTTACTTACCGTCTACTGCTGAGTTGACTCAGGAGTAAACTCCTGGGGCTATTCCTGGGGCAGGAATTGGGAGTGTCATATTAATGCCTGCACATAGTAAGTGCTCAATTATTATTATATTCTATTTTTTCTGATCCTCTCCAAGGGCACCAAGGCTGTGGGAATGGTTGTTCACCATGGATGGATTTGCTTCACCCCTCTTGGAATTGCTGGGTAGACTCAGCCCTGTTTTTCATAAATTGAGAGACTTAGGGGCAAGATATTATTTGTGGCTACACATTGCATATTAAAGTTCCCTAAGAGTTCTTTGATGAGGATACTTTTGAATTCCTGAAGTAAAGAAAAAGGTAATAGAGCACATAATCCTTTCTATCAGGTTTGTTGAAAAGACATTATGTGATTAAGCCAGTGTCTGCGTTCCAGGAGCCTGCACTCAGCCCACATATGTTTTTGATTGCTGGTTCTCTCTGTATTGTTTGAGTCCTCTCTTTGATTCTCTATTCCTAAGACAAGGCTGAAACCACAGGAAACAAAAAGGGAAGCCAGGTAACAAATGTTCCTCAGAGAGCTGAAGCCCTATGGATGAGAACCGTGTGCCCTGGGACTCTGTGGGCTGTGATGCTGGAATGGGTCAGGGTGGGCACACATTCTCGTGCTTATTTTGCAGCTGGACTTTGGGAAACATTCCACAATGGTGGAGCCATTCCATATTCCAAGGGTGACAGAGCCCCGCCTTCTGTTACAGGAGACTACGACAATGTTTGTCAGTCTTCACTTTCTTTCTCTACGGAATATAGATTTATCACTTCGCTCTTGAATGCAAGATCGGCCGCACGACTTGCTTTAGTCAATGAAATTTGGGCAGTAGCGACTGTGTGAATTCCAAGCAGAAATTTTATTATTCATTGCACCCCTGCCTTTCCTCTAATGTGAGATTGACAGTCTGCTATTTAGTGGCCCCTCTGTCCGTCTGGGTGCAGAACAAATATACCCTGTGGGACAGAGGTATGTGTCCTTGTGAGTGAGAAGCATGCAGCTTCTTGCCACTGCCTCTAACATTTAGGGCCACTTGTTATTGGAGCGTAACTGAACCTGTCCTGACTGAGACAACATCGTGCCCCAGGGACCCCTGACCTCTCCCTTTCCACGGGAGCCAGAACCCAGGGCAGAGCCCTCATGGGAATGAAGCATCCCATTCAGAAATGCTTGTTGGGATGCAGAGAACGGGCTGATGTGTTTTCCGATGCCTAGGTCGTGAAGATTTCTAAAAACCCCATGTGTTATCAGTCTCACTCAGGATCAGCAAACCACCTTATTTCACTTTCCATTAGCTTGGGAGTGCTTTGCAGAAGAGAGAAGAAAAGGCAGGAAAGATTTCCCAAATCATTTCAGGAACTGGGGAGCGATCTCACTCTTCTTATTAATAAGCCTGAGATGAAGGGGACATGCCACCTGAGTGCAATTCATCGGTGTCACCGTTTTGTCTGGTTCAAATCAATAACGGGAGATAGGCTGTAGACCACATTCCTATTCTCACTGGTGGTACGAATGGCCCCCTCCAGACAGGAGGAAAGCAGTCAGCCCTACCTGTGAGCGGTTCTTCAGGACTTCCCTCCCCTTTCTAATTAGGGGCTTTCACACCTCCTGGAACTTTATTTTTTTATTTGCTTTTTAGACACAGTCTCACTCTGTCACCCAGGCTGGAGTGCAGTGGCACGATCTCCGCTCATTGCAACCTCAGCCTCACTGGTTCAAGTGATTCTCCTGCCTCAGTCTCCTGAGTAGCTGGGACTACAGGCACCCATGACCACGCCTGACTAATTTTTGTATTTTTAGTAGAGACGGGGTTTCACCGTGTTGGCCAGGATGGTCTCGATCTCTTGACCTTGTGATCTGCCCGCTTCGGCCTCTCAAAGTGCTGGGATTACAGGCGTGAGCCACCGCACCCAGCCCTGGATCTTATTTTTTAGAAATGAATCTGAGACAGGAATATAGTATTTGTATTCTTGACACCTTCCTTGTAATTATCATTTACTTGATGAGGTTATTGTTTTGTTTTGGGTTTCTCATCTAAGCCTCTCATTATGTTTTGTTCAGAAACACAAAATCATCTTCGGGTATGGGGAAGAGGACTTCATTTCAGGAACTGGCATGGGAAGGGACTTGCCACACCTTTTAGAACTGAGCATGTAGAATGCAAAAGTCCAACAATCCAGCCCCTCTCGGTAAAGTCCCAAATAGAGCCAAGCACCCACTACTGCTGGGAAATGCATCTCTCCACCCTTATCCTTTTCCAGAGCCAAGTTCCAAATGCACATTGAAGACAAAGCTGAAATGTTTGTTTCTCCTTTCCCCTATTATTTTTCAATTTTCTGTGGCTCTGCACTTCCCGCTGGCCCTCGCCAGAGACCTGAATACAGATCCCAGAGATGCAGCCTCTTGTATCACCAGTGCCCCACGGGGCCAGCAGGATGATTTGTTTTTGGAGATGTGCATTTTTTTCTTTGCTCATTTTCTTGCGTCAATGCAGAAGAGGAGGCAGTATGGGGTCTCAGATTTTTGGAACGTAAAATTAAATTAGCAGGCTAGGTGGACACACCAAAATTGGACAATTTAGGTCCCATTTTCCTTGAGTTGTTTAGACAGATGGGTACAATTTTCACTTGCAGTTTGATCCAAAGGGGGAGTTGATGCCTGGCTCTGAAATGAGCTTCCTTTATCCCTGCGTGAGCTGGTTGGGAAGATGCAAAGCAGCAGCCCGGGAAGCTGCTAACCAAGGAGACGGGGTGGGAGAAGAGGAGCAGGGAGACAGAGGAGGCAGAGAGGGGAGCTGAGAAAAAGTGGAAGGATGGGCATTGCTGATAACTCCTCAGCTAAGCTTGCTGGTGATTAACCTGGTAATAAAAGTCAACTCTGTGAGGCAAGCCTGGAAACGAAGAGAGAGCCCTAAAACAAGCTCCCTTTGCTTAGAAATTGGCAGCTGATGCTGTGTCCCCTCTGGGAGCCTGCAGGAGGCAGCCTGGCCCTGCTAGCATTCTGGGAGAGCTCTGACAGCAGCTGCCTGGTCCTGATGAACAGCGATATGCTTCCTTACAAACTCCATAGGGCAAAAGTTTTCTCCGCAGCTTTTAATCTGTAAGGTCTTGTGATGGTTTTTCATAATGATGACAGCCTGCCCGTGGTGCCCGCAGTACACCGTGTGCACGCCGACTTTTTCTTGTCCTTCAGCAAGAGCTATTTTGCTCATTAGCTTCAGTATGAGGGAAAAATTGCCGGCTCCCTCTGAAGATTTTGCCATTGGGTGACCTGATAAGCAGAATGCAAATGTGCAAATGTAGCTGGAGCCCAGCATCTCGTATCTCTGTGACTGTAAGGATGCATTTTTCTAAGTGGTTTCATGAGCTGAAACGTGTGGGGTGAGCAGGGAACGGGCTGCTGTGAGTGCTACTGAGGGGGTTTGAGAGGCAGCGTTTCCAGGTGTTCTTAGTCCAGCTCCAGCAGGAGAGAAACTCTTAGGTGTCTTACTCAGGTTTTCAGACAATTTATTTACAGCAACAACAAAACGAAACTCGACTATTTGTTTTGTTTTGTTTGTTTGATGTTATTTTTAATTTTAGTTAGAAGTAGATTTTTCTGTTGTGGGGATTCCAAATGGACATTTACCCAAGGGATACCATTTAATAGACATCCTGGGCAATAAACATTGGATTTTCTTCATAATTCTTTATAGGTAGCCTCGTGGTAAATTGTTACATATTACTTTTATTTTATGAACAACTCAACAACTTTTCATTAGCTCCTATTATGTGGAGGATTCTCCACTAAGGGGTGATGCAGAAACATGGCTCTTGCTCCCCAGAAAGTCTCAGTCTAGAAGCCTGATGAGAGGAGCAAATAGAGACAACTGGAATGCATGTGCTCAGCTGGCTGGTCTCTTAGTGTAGGTTCTGGGAATTCTGGGAACGTAGAGAAGGGTCAGGAAGGGCCTCACCCTCCCTGCAGACAGTGGTGGTAAAACTGAGTCACTGAGGCTGAGGAAGAGTTGGCTAGGTAGAGAAGAAAGCCCCCGTAGAAATCTGTGCCTCCAGGAGGCTGCTAGGATCTTGAACTAAGGCAGGGTGAAGGGTCCAGGTAACCAGGTTAGTAAGCAGGGGGCAGTCATTCTATAGCACCTTGCAAGAGGGTGGGGAGTAGGTAAGGACTGTATAAAAATGGGAGCTCTGTTTACCATGCTGAGGAATTGGGATTTCATCCTCAAGATCAAAGGATGACTTTAAAAAACGTGTAAGCAGGGGAGTGATAGGATCTGATTAGCCTTTTGTAAAGATTCATTAATGGCAAAGACAATGGACTGGTAAGAAATGACTACTGGTGGCAGAGTGTCTTGCTCTCCAATAAATTCAATAAGAAATAAGATCCTGACCTTGCAAAAAGACACGGGACTAGAGAAGAGGGTGATTTGAGAGATACTCAGTAGGTACAAAGGTCAGGATCTTTTAAGAGTTTGGATATGGGCAGTGAGAGGAAGAGGTGAGCAGTGATGGTCCCCAGGATTCTGGTTCTAGAAAGTGGGTAGATGGAAAGCCGTGTCCAAAATGGGGACTGGAGGAGGAGGAATGAGCCAGGACCAGGCATTCAGAGAGGAGATGTAGGTGTAAATTTAAATCTGTGGAGATGTCAAGTAGGCAGTTGAATAAATTTGAGTTCAGAAAAGAGTTCTGGCCTGCATATAGATATGGATATAGACATATAGATATATAGATTATATATAGTAGCCTGCTCGGCATAGTTGATGCTAAGGGTGTGGGCTGGGTATGCGGGTGAAGTAAGGCGACTTGGGGGCCTTTGCATGCAAGGAATTGTAGAAGTCCAGGAAAGATGAAAGGAAGGATATGGTCAAAAAGGTGGGAGAAACTTTAGGAGCTGTTTTCATGGAAGCCAAGGTAGGAAAGTGTTCAGAGGACAGAGTGGTCAGAATGATCACTAAGAAGGTGATGGGTAGTGAAAAATGATCTTTTGAATTTTACAAACTAGAGCTCTTCAGAGCTGGACAGAGTCAATATTACAGTAGAAGTGGAAGGCAGATGGCAGTGAGATGGAATGAAGGGTACAGGGAGGTGAGGAAAGAGAACTCCAAATGTAGACCAGTTTTTCATAACCTTTCTCTGTCAAAGGACAAAAGGTGATGCATTCAAGACATTAACATGAAAGCAGGGATGGAGACGATTAGAGTCCCTCCTCTCACAGACTGTTGGTTTTTACTAGCAAGTATTTCCTCCTCCTCCTCCTCCTCCAGTTCTCTGCTCTGGCTTTAAGAGACCTTCCCAGTATCAGAAGAGGTGAATTTCCCCTCTAGTGCACACTCAGAGCATGCCTCCCGTGGAAATCCTCAGCACCCTATACTAACCCAGGAGTAGGATAAGCAGGGTACGCGCTAATACCATCTTGTATCACTCTTCTGGAAAGATGTAAGCAACAGTTCTGGTGCAAAGTTCTCTGAGATAAGAAAAATTGCAATTCAAGGCAATGCAGAGCCGTGTCTTCCATTCACAGAAACTTTGATTCTTGTCTTTGCAAAGCTCAGCATTTTACTATCCTCTTTGCTATCCTTCCTCTCTCAGGTTTCACATTGCCTCTTCTTTTTTCCTTCTCCTTCTGTTGGCCACCTCCCAGTCTGAACTCTTTTTCAGTTCCCAATGTCCCTCAATCTGCTCATGACATATTTTGATAGTATTTTCCCTCAATTGGGCTTGGACTGTTTTCCCGATAAGTGGTGTTCCTCTGTAATTTTCAGGCAGCCTGTTAAGATTCTTTAATACTGATTATTAAAAATAACAATGGGATAAAGAGACCTTTTTCCCAATGAAGTTTCCAAAATTTCTGGACAAAAAGAATGTGACAAAACTTTATGTAAAAGAATAGTCATAATTGCAGAATCTGTTATAAAAATTAAAAATTCTAAAGACCTGAGAAAAGTAAGGGCGACTATAGCCACTAAAACATGCACTTTTATTAAATTTAGGGAAAAAATTAGTGATTTGAAGGCATGCGTGATTTATCAGACCACTCATTTTGTGGCTTTTTTCGGGAGGCCAGGGTCAGGTCAGCCTGCTCATGGCAACTTCCTCAAAATTTGTTTTAAAAAAATTATTGGGAGCTTGAGCACATTTGTGCAGATAGGAATGACAGCAGGAGCCTCCCTCCTGGCTCCATCATGCCCAGCACACCCCCTAGGGAGCCTCTACAGATGGGGCCTGCTGTGGCTTGCTGAGCTTGGGCCCTCTGGTCAGAGATCTCTGTGAGCTGCTCCTATTCACCCACTCTGCAGGGTGACTCTGGTGAATGCTGGGCCCTGACCTGCCTTCATCCTTTTAAGAATTGCTTCTTCTCACTCAGGGTCCTCCAACCAGAAAGTGGGCACTTCCATGTTCTTGGTGAGAAGGAAACAAGTGTCAGCTGTGACGTGTCTCCTTGTCTTACCTGGGAATGCATCTCAGCAAAGGAATTCCAACTTCTATAACCAGATGGAGCCCCCGTGTGTGATACTTCACATCTGTGGGGTAGTCTGAGAAGCACGTTTCCCAGGGGGCAGTCATTCAATAGCACCTTGCAAGAGGGAAGCAACCTTCTTCCCTTCTTTTTCCTGTTTTAAACAGAATAAGGAGATGAGAAAGTGGAGGCCCAGGGAGAAAGGTGCCTGGTGTGGAGGCCAGAGATGCTCCCATCAGACATAAGCCCCTCTGCTGTTACCCCAACTCTCGGGGAAGAAGAGCTGAGCCACTAAGAGCCTTGGATATTTCCAGTGCGTTGGCTAGTGTCAGAAAGGCCAGCTCTCAAGTGAGCAGGCCTGGGTGCAGAGAGCTTGTAGCAAATCAGCAAGAAGCTAAGATGGGTTAGAAGGCAGCCTGAGCTCCGAGAGCCATCCTCCCGCGGACCACTGCAGTGCTCCCAGCCCTTCCTTCTGTGTGGACACAAAGAGCTGAGCGGTGCCTGAGCCTACCATTTGGGCAGCCAGGTTCTCGCCTTGTCTGCTGGAGGATTCGCTCCCCTGTGGAGTAGCCTCTTGGTGACTCCTGCGCTGGTTTCATCCGGCCCTAAGCCCTCCCGGTGGTTCAGGCTGGAGCTGACAGGAAGTGGCGGGTGGTTCATGCTGGAGCTGACCGGAAGTGGCCTTCCGTCTCCGCCATCTTCCAAGAATGGCTGTGGATACCTGGCTGCGGGGCAGGCTCCCTGTCTCCCCCGCAGCTCCAGCAATTTCTAACGCTTCTCTCTGAGCTGCTGCAGAATGTGGGAGGCTTGACTCAGTCCTGATTCAGATGCCAAAGCGAAACTCCTCCAGAGCCGCCCACACGACCCTCGTGGTGCCCCTTCCGGGGTCCAGGTTGCAGGGACCCCGGGGAGAAGGTCACCCCGTGGAACACGCAGCCCGCTGTGGAGACGGCTTCCTCGCCGATCGCTGCCAAGGCTTTCAGGCTGTGAAATGAATATTTTATTACCTTATGAAGGGGAAAAAGATTAAATTAGCAAAATGATGATTAAAAAAACGGATAACCTGACTTCAACCCTTTTATTATGCTTCACACAACTAGACATCAAATTGTGTGCTGGGGCTTCAGCTTAGATGACTGTAAAGAATCTAACTTTTGCTTTCAAATTAACCTGTCAAATCATATATTTATAAAGGAATGAAGGGAGGAAAATGAGGGGCCTAGGTAGTCCCACGCATCAATTAGAGAGAAATTAATTACAATTTACCTGCGTTAGCACGTGAACACTCCCAGATTACTGAAGAAATGTCTCTGCACCGGGAAAGGAGTCAAAACAGACCAGCCTGTGGAGGTGGGGGGATCAGGAGGGAAGGGGTTACCTTGGGTCCAAGGTGGGAGTGGAGAGGATCAGGGAGGGTGGGCATTGCAGGGGGTATGAAAGAGACTGGCAATTAGACATTCTTCTTGGTCCATGTGGATGCAGAAGTCTCTAACTAATGGCATGTTTTGATGAAGCAACCTTTAAAAGAACCTCCGAGTTCTTAAATAACAAAGTGGCCACTCACATGAAACAATGCAACACAGCTCCAGATAACAATGGAGATTTGCCTACTGTTGATAAGCCTCACAAAACAGAAGGCAAACACCCGTTTCCTCCTTCCTTGGGGAGCTGACTGGTAGGGGAATCATAGTGGGAGTGGGGAGGTAAGGAAGGAGATTGGAGGGATATCAGACCCTCTTTTTAAATAACTCCTCTTTTTCTTACGGTGGCTTGGATTTGAAGGAGGTTAAAAATAAGATCAGACAGTTTCTGACACCTGAACTCCAAGCAGAAACAATATATGGGGGGGGGGGAAGGGCCAACGAGGCATCAGATTATAAAGTATTATAAAAATTATAAAAATCTCTGTTTCTGTTCCTCATCAACTGTGAACAAAGATGTCATTGTACTTCATACAAAAATCACTAAAACCCTCTGCAAGGCCAAGAGCTAGAAGCATTCTCTTCCTTGGGGATCTTGCCAAGGCACTCTGAGAAGTCCTAGGTGTCTTGAATGGAAGGATGATGGTTTCTGAGGGTCTGGGGTCTTTTTCACCCTTGGGGAATCTCAGTTGAAATTTTTGCTGAAATCTAGAGAACTCTAGATGAGGATTCCCACCTCCATCTCGAGCTCTTCTCTCGAGAAGCCCTAACTTACCCCGTGATAGAACACAGCTGGGAACCAGGAGCAGTGTCCACAGGGTGAAGAGTAGCCTCTGGGACTGAGCTGTGGACGGCCAGGGCTTGGGCTGTCGGCAAACCCCAAACTAGTGAAGATGTAGTTTTCTTATCTGAAAAATTAATCATAACTGCACTTTCCTTACCCAGTAATTTTCAAGGATCAAATTTATATACCAAAGCTCTTTTATAAATTCTGTACAAGGTCATATTGTTACAGGCTCTTCTAGCTTTTAAAAGTGTCCTTCTTTAAAAAGACATACATTCTCTTTTTCCTCCTTCCTTCCTCCCCCATCTTCTTGCATCTCCAGCAGCCGAAGGGAAAACCAACCGTTGCCAATTGTGTGGGAGCCTCTGGGGCCATTAGAACCTTGTTTTCCTCTTTTAAAGTTTTTTTTT
>NW_012114455.1:8690760-8732104 GCF_000951035.1 Colobus angolensis palliatus | reverse complement strand
GGATTACACTTGTGCACCACCACGCCCAGCTAATTTTTGTATTTTTATTAAAGACAGGGTTTCACCATGTCGGTCAGGCTGGTCTTGAACTCCTGACCTCGTGATCCACCTCCCTCGGCCTCCCAAAGCGCTGTTACTACAGACATAAGCCACCGCATCCAGCCGATGAATTATTAATGTCTCTGAAATAGTTTTGGAGGCCACTCTCTTTCTAGAAGGATTCCGGGGCAGGGGAGGATGTGGCTTCCTGAGGAGCTCTCCGTCCTTCTCAGCTGCCCTTTGGGTCTGCACATACACCCATTCGCTCAGCCCTGTGGCCATCCCACACGAGCTGACCACTTCTGCAATTTTCAAGCTGGAAGCGACACTCATTTTTATGACCAAGTCTGCAAGGTCCATTAGACAGGTTCCTGCGGGCTTCTTTCCTATGAAAAGAAAAGAGAGAGGAGGAAGGTTTTGTAAGATGCCAGGGCACCTTTGCCGACACTGCACAGTGGGTGCTGGGGTGGAGTGGGGGTCTTACAGTGCCACGAGGTGGCCTGCATCCCACGGTCAGGAAACCATTAGGACAGTAAGGGGAGAGCCAGGCGTCAAGACATCAAGTGGCTTCGCATTTTAGAGAACACTGTAAGGCAGCGTACAGTGCGTGGATTCTGAAAACAACAGGCATGCACTCCAATTCCTGCAGCTCTGATTTTTACAGAGGAGGCGACTGAAAACAGAGGGTTCAGAGTCCCAGGTTGAAACCCCAGCTGCACCATTTAGCAACTGCATCAACTCAGGCAAATTTCATAACCTCTGGAACCTCAGATTCTTCATCTGCAAAATGAAGATGATGACAGAAGCCCTCAGGGCTGTTGGAGGGAAGGGTGAGACCCTCCATGCAAAGGGTTTAGCGCAGTCCCTGACATGGAGTAAGGGTTCAATCCACATTAGACATTGTGATTATTACTAGCATGCCCCAAATGGGCACCTGATCTATCTGGAGGCTGTGATTCCTCATTTGCAAGGTGGAGAATAAAGGCACAGAAAACTTGTTTCCCAAGACCACCATTTAAGGTTTAAATGAGATAACAAAAGAAACCTGCTCTGGCCTGGGCCTGGCCCAGAGAGGAAGGAGTGAGTGGAGGTGAGCAGTGTTAATCCAGGGATGCTGACTGGAGCCCTTCTGTAGGCAGGGACAGAGTCCTCCCAGAACACAAGCTCCAGATGCTTCCCCTCCCCAGAGGTGAGTACAAGTGCTCCGGCTTCTTTTTTTTTTTTTTTTTTTTTGAGACAGAGTCTCGCTCTGTCACCCAGACTGGAGTGCAATGGCCGGATCTCAGCTCATTGCAAGCTCCGCCCCCCGGGTTCATGCCATTCTCCTGCCTCAGCCTCCTGAGTAGCTGGGACTACAGGCGCCCGCCACCTCGCCTGGCTAGTTTTTTGTATTTTTTAGTAGAGATGGGGTTTCACCATGTTAGCCAGGATGGTCTCAATCTCCTGACCTCATGATCCGCCCGTCTCGGCCTCCCAAAGTGCTGGGATTACAGGCTTGAGCCACCGCGCCCGGCCATGCTCCAGTTTCTTTAAGCATGATAGTGACTCATCTCTGGCATAACCACCTCACTGCTCCCAAAGAAGGCTCTACCTTGATCTCCCCAGACAATCCTCCTGTGAATGGTCAGGCTTTGGATCCAAATTGGACGTCTGCTGTTGAGACCGAAGGATTACTGAGCTAATGGGATGTGCCCAGGGTGTCCTAAAGGTCAGCTGGACACCACGTGACAAAATAGCAGCTTCAATGAGCAAGCAGCACCATCCTCAACTGCACATGCTCTAATAACTAATTGGACAAAGTGTCCACAGCCGATTATCAAGTCAAAAACTGATACTTATTCTCTCAATGACAGCATCAAATGTGCAGATGGGGGTTGAGAGAATTTGGAGGGGGCAACTGACTTCTCTGGGACACACTCAATGGTAGAGGGGATGAAAAAGAGGATACTTAAATTGTATGTCTTCTTTGCAAGTAAATTAACTTTGTTTTACTTTAAGTGGGAAGCCTAGCAGTTGCCTGGGGCCTCTCTCCTTTCACTGGCTCAAAGAGGCAGGCTGAAAAGAGTAGGAAAGAACATTTGCAGTGGGAAATATATGGGTGATACACTGCAATGTCAAATTGGAAGATTTCCTCATATTCACAAATCAGGATTCATCTGAATCTCCCATAGGACCTGCTCCAAATGGCATCATTACCAGTTCTTAATTTATGTTGCCCCATTTGCAAGTATCATGGTGCGTAACCAAGTTAGGATGAACAAACCACAAAACCTAAATAACAGACCTTCAGAGATGAAGAGGACAGCCGTCAGTTTAGATTTGTAAGCTGCTAAGTAGAATTGAGGTGGCTGTCTGGGTCTGTTGCTTTTCCCAGTTCAGAGAGCAGGTAAAGTCTGGTGTTCAAGGAAGGAGGGGGAGAACAGGGCTGGCAGTGGGTGAGGGAATTTTTTTCTCCACTCTCCTCCTCCACCTTATCCCCTCTCTCCTTCTCAAGACTGAATGCATCAGCCTGCTTGGTTAATCAGGACCCTAAATCCTGGAGTGTGGTGGATGCTGCCTGCCCAGTCCATCACTCTAAGCCTTCCTTCCTTCCCTTTTCCGACTGTCATCTAAGGCAGCCCTCTGGGTGCCAGGGTGGAAAAGGTGCTGTGCTCAGAGTCACAGTCTGAGTTGGGTCTGTCTGACGCTGGACAGATCACTTCAACTCTGGGCCTCGTCTCTGCCATTTGTAGAGTTGGGACACCAGAACCACTTCCCATCCTCCCCTGGAGGGCGGTTGGATGGAGTGAGCGCTGAAGTGCACATGGCTGTTTCAGTTCTTCACCACCCTTCTCTCCTGTAGACCGGAAGGCCAGTCTCCTGCAAAGTGGACAGAGCTTCCAAACCAGTGCCCAGGGCTGTGAAAACAAACCGCCTGTGATACATCCCTCCCTCTTGTTTGAGAGAGGTTGGTGCCATCATTTCCATGTACCAACTGCAGTAAGAAGCAGACATCTGGAGACGACAGGGCAGTCTGCATGGATTGCACGTTCCCTCTAAGTTTATCGTCTGTGGCTGAGAGCTCTCAGTACAAAGTATCTGATCAATGGCATGAGGGAGCGAGCTTGGTCAATGTTCGAGTGAGGCAGTGGGCAAACCTCACCTCACAGTACCTGGGCCACAGGAGAAAGGCTGCCTCGTGAAGAGCAGTAGAGGAAATGGGAGCTCCCAGTGGATCTCCTGAAGGGAAGAGGGAAATGAGACCTCTGGATTCTATAGGGGTTTAGCATTTTGAGAAATCCACTTAATTTTCTCCTGAAAGGCAGCTATTTGGGGGCAGACAGTGGAAATGCTGGCTGTGTGGCTGCCTGGTGGCCCCAGGGTGACAGTCTCACCTTTAACACCATGCCTCTCCAACATCGGATGGTAGCTGGGGTGGGGAGGGATGAGAGATGGGGAGAAAGAAAGCATTAGCCGAGTAACAACTGCAGGACAGGCTGTAAACGGGGCAATTTTGAGTTTAAATGTCATCATCATTCCGTCTTTGCAGATGAAGTAACAGAGGTTATGAACTAGCTGAGTATGCACAAGTGATGAGTAACAGTGTGAACCGGTGAATTCCTCAAGGACAGGGACTCTATCGTTTGCAGTTTGTACAACCAGGACCTGTCTGCTCTGGTGCCTGGCACTTGGTAGGGACTGATTTAAAGGGGGATGTGGTGAGACGGGGAGCAGGGTGGGTTACAGTGGCTTTTGTGGAGCCCCTGTGAAGTATCAGGCAGAGCCACCCATCCCTTCTGTGTATTACCTGGTTTCATTCCCACAACATCGATCCCAGGTCAGCATTCTTATCCCCATTTTATGAACCCTCATGTGCTTGCTAAGGTCAAAGTCACTGCTGCTTACCATCAAAATTTGCCTTTTTCCCACTCAGAGGATAGAGTCCCCTTGTTTTGAAGCAGGTGGGGCTTTCTCGGTGACCTGCCTGCTCAAGACGCACCTCCCAGATGCCAGGTGTGCAAGCGGAGCCCAGCTTTGTCCTTTCTCAGCTCTGGCCTCCAAACTATCAAAAGCGGTAACTCCTCAAATCTCCCATGACCTGCGGCCTCCCTCATCTTCCCTTACCTGCCTCTCCCCTTCTGAGTGGTCAGCAGGTTTTCTTGTTCCTCTGTGCTTGGTGAGAGATGCTGAAGACAAAGCCTGCATGTGGAAAGTGGCACTGCCTATCAGCCTTAGTGATAGGGACACCCCCCTGAAGAGCCATTTAAAGTTGAACGGATCAGGAGGTGGGAGCTCCTGACACTCAGGGATTGGGTGCCATGCCCTATTGCTGACTGAGGGAGTTCTGTTCTTTTAATATTTGATGGGGCTGCCTTGGAGACATTTATTTCAGCCTGCTTCATTCATCGGAGTCTCCTACCCAGGGGAAACCTACAGAGGAAGGCACCATGGCTTCTCAGTACTCAGCAAAGGTCAGGAGGGGAACGGCTGACAAACTGGACAGCTCTTTTTAGGAGTTTAATCTCAAATGTGTGTGTGTGTTTTCCCCTTGTCTACACTGAACATGGGGTCTAGCCCTGTCATGTTACTGGGCCTGTGTGAGGGGGAGTTACCTATTTATCCATGAGCCAGACAAGGATAGGAGATAGAGGTCCGGGCATGGTAGTTCATGCCTGTAATCCCAGCACTTTGGGAGGCTGAGGCAGGCAGATCACCTGAGGTCAGGAGTTCAAGACCCAGCCTGGCCAATATGGTGAAACCTCATCTCTACTAAAAATTCAAAAAAACTTAGCCTGGCATGGCCAGGCACATTGGCTCATGCCTGTCATCCCAGCACTTTTGCAGGCTGAGGCGGGCAAGTCACGAGGTCAGGAGTTAAAGACCAGCCTGGCCAACATGGTGAAACTCCACCTGTACTAAAAATACAAAAATTCGCTGGGTATGTTGGCAGGTGCCTGTAATTCCAGCTACTCGTGAGGCTGAGGCAGGAGAATCTCTTGAACCCAGGAGGCAGAGGTTGCAGTAAGCTGAGATTGTGCCTTTGCACTCCGGCCTGGGAGACAAGAGACAAACTCTGTCTCCAAAAACAAAACAAAACAAACAAACAAACAAAAGATGGAAGATAGAGCATGGCAGGGAACATCTCCGGACTCTCATTGATCATGACCTCTAATACCCAGAGCTCCGAGCATCAGCTCACTCATCATCCCTGTGTCCTTACCAAGAAGGTCATTAGTGGGCATTAGTAGCCCCATTTTTCTTTTATGCAGCCAGAGTCCCAGAAAGGCTGAGTGATTTATCTGGCAGCACACAGTACAGGCACAGTAAGCCTATAGTAAAAATCTCAGCTCTTAGAACTCTAGTCCCTTGTTGCAATCATGGATCTATGCTAGCATTTGAAAATGGAGATAAGAAGACATTATCACAGAGCTACCATTGTTAGAAATGTACGTGAACATCATTAATAACTTGTAAGGTATTCGCCAGTGTAAATTCATTCTCTCTCCTCCCTTTACTTTTGAGATGACATTCTCCACCTCCTGTCATCACGGTTCCAACTTCCAGATTTTTTGTTTGTTCCTTCCTCTCTGTTATCCGCACATTCACTCAGCAACTGCAGCCTGCCCATTGGTTATACCTTCCAGTGCCAACCCCTCCTGCACACAGCTGAGGGCACAGTGCCAGCTCAGGGCCTCATGACCATGTCCCCACCTTCAAATCAGTCTTCCTACCTCCAAGCTCTTGCTTATCCAGTGTGCCTTGTGCACTGCCGTAAGGGTTACCTTGTTCCTTTCTTTTTGTCCTGCCTCTCCTGTGCTCACAAGCTGTGAGTGGCTCTTCATTGCATTCAGAAGAAAGCACATTTAAGCCCCACATTTAAAGTTCTCAACACTGTGACCTTATCAAACTTTCCAGGCTTCCTTCCAGCACAACTTTTTCTCAACTGCTACCCCTACCCCCATGCCTAATTTGCTTGCTGACCAATTTAATAATTACCTTTCTCTGGTTGACCCTTAAGAGGTTCTCTCTTGCTATAATTGCCTTTTCTACCTTCTCCCTTTTCTATAATTGCCAGTCAACATTTCATCTAACTTGCAAAGCTTCAGTAAATTTCATCTCCTCATAAATGTCCTGTGATATCACCACTCTCCCCCACCTTGATAAAATATGTCTTTCTCAAGCATTTCCACAGCACTCTGCCTCTGTTATAGCACTGTCATTAATTGTAGTCAGCCCTAGATTAATTAATAGTAGACAACTTTATCTCTTTATCCCCCAAAGAATCAGGTAAGCATACATTATAAGCCCAAAGCGTATTTGTTTAAATGAATTCTCACCTGGTCTCGCTGGCTGCCATTTTCTGCTGATTCCCACAGGCCACCTGAAGACTCAGCTCCCATCTGGCTGCCGTTGTTGCTAAGAGCCCAGGATACCTCTTGCCTAGATGCCCACAAAGTAGCTGCTTTCTGCTTCTCAGAAACTTGAATTAATTCACTGCTCGGCTGGGCTAATTTCACTTTGTCTTTCACCCAGATGTCTGTGTATTGGTTTTGATTCATTGCTTGAATTTAGATCTATAGCTTCTACTTGTTTCACTGGAACATGATAGAAACATCTCTTAGCTACCTGTTACCAAAAGACATGTAAAAAATAGCTCCTTTTGTTAGAATATAGACACTTGATCACTTCTTTCAATTTGTTTGAGATAAGACTGGATATAAACATATAAAGATAAGGATGGATATACATGTATAGGAAGTCAGACCATAATCAAACTCATCTAATCACTTATGCACTGGACAAATGCTTATGAAGCTTTGACTGTGTGCTGGCCAGCGTGCTGGATGCTTCCCGTATGCAGGAAAGCACAGCTGAAAGCTTCCCCAGGCTTGCAGGAAAGACACTCTGGATAGGTTCTCACAGATCAAGCCCACCCTCCTTGCCATCACTTCTGGATCGGGAGAAATTTGAAATGGATACACCAGCTGCCTGAAGAAATAAATCATTGCTGAAGAGGGTCAAAAGGCAACCCTCTAAACAAAAGAGACAGGGGGTTGCTTAATGGCATGTGTGGCATGTGTGTCTCCCTTCAGGCTCGAGCCAGGCTCTACGCAGGGCCTGTGCAGGCAGGTGGCAGGGAGTGCCATGGTCGCATGGGGCTGAATCCTCACAGAATTCCTGGGCACCAGCCCCGGGGAGAGAGTGCAGTGGAGCAGAGATGGGCTGCTGATTTTTCCCTGTTTTTCTAGTGACTGAAGCATTCGTCGTGCAAGAAAAAGGGAGTTGCCCCTCCTTCACATGCTCTTCTTGAAGCTACCCTCAATGTCCTCTTTCAGAGGAGAGAAGAGGATGAGACACAAGGAGGGAGGCAGACCCTGACAAAGTGGCATCTCTTCACATCCAGACATAAAACAAGAACCAGACAAAACAGCATGAGCTCAAGGGCCATACGAGCCCTCCTCCATCTCCATGGAGTAGCGTCTCAAGAGCCCTCTGCCTTCCTTCTCTCTTCCCTCTTCCTGCCTCTTAGAAAGAGCAATGTGGTTTATAAGCCGATTGCAGCTAGTATTACAGCAATGGAATGTGGAAGAAAATAACAACAATAGTATTTATTAACCTAGAAAGATAACTAAACACTTTTTCAGCAGTCCTGGCTTCTAGTTGAGAGGTTAAGGCAGGCCAATAAACATTCCTTTCCTCGTTTACCCCACAAGGAAAACGGCATCATCCGATTCATGCCTCCTTTATCTCAGTTTGCTCTGGGGTCCAGCTGAGATGAGATATGGGGAAGGGCTTTGAACAGTGCGTTAGTTATTCTAAAAGATCCTAAGTGTTCTAGTAAGCAACGCACAGATTATAGTACTTAATCAAAAATTGTTGTTGTTCCTCTCTCACATGTCACGATACTATGTGGGTCTGCGAGGAGTCTCTGCTCCATGCAGGCATTTTGGGACCCAGACTTCCCTCTTGCTGTGGATCTGGCACCTTCAGACCTGATGTTTCTAGGTCATGTTGGTCATTCCACCGCATAGAGAATGGGAGAGGAGAGGGCGTGGCCTCACCCTGGGATGGTCACGTTACTCTTACTCTCATTCCACTCAGCAAAACTAATGATAGTATTCCACCTAAATGGAAGGGAGTTATGAAGGTAGTTTCTGTGTGCCTTAGAAGGAGAGACAGACCTAATGAGCATGTAACCAGTCTCTCAACAGTCACTGTAGGCTACTGTTCCTATGTCACTGACATTCTATTTTAGAAACAGAGGAGGCCAGACTGCTTCCTCCTCACATCCATCCAACATTCAACTACACTCTGGAGTCAGACTCACCTGCTAAGGCCCCTCACATGGAGTAGATATTCAGTACACACTGGGGCTGTTTGTGAGGAATGTGGTCTCTGGAGAGATTGGACTGCAGGTATCCAACCACATCTGAGGACAAGAACCAGCAGCATGGCCCATGCCTGAGTTGCACAATTACAGTCACATTGAACGATGCACGGTTCAGGAATATGAGAAGGCACTTGGAGTTCTTTGCCCAGACTTTGTTGTATGGGCGGAGACCTCCAAGTGCCTTCTCATATTCCTTGCACTTGGGGAAAAAGGGTTTGGACTTTGGCCTGAAGTCATCAGAATTCCCATCATACAACAGCCATCTCTATGCCATGCTCACCCTACTTTCTCTTTTGCACATTCCTTCACACCTCTTTCTTAGTTATCAACCATTCAGTGTGTCAGTGGAAATAGGCAGCTCACGCACTTTTATTCAGCAAAAAGCATGAGAAACTACTGTGTGCTGTGTACTGCCAGGACTACCCAAGTGAGTAAGGTCAAAGTCCAGTCCTCATTGGCCTGATAGTCTAGGGATAAAAATAATAGATAGTAGTTAGTATCTGTAGTTTGCATTGAGTAAGCAATTCTGATAAAAATGCAAAATAGGTCAGGGGAAGTTAAAGAAATTACAACCAGGGACATCAGTGCAATGTCTTGAGCAGAGTTTAGGCTCTATCTAGTGTGAAGCTGGGAAGACTTTCAAACAGCAAGGGTGACATGGACATAGGTCTTGGGAGCAATAGGCCAGTCATTCTGACCAGAGTGGAATAAAGACAGGCCACTGGGGAACATGTTGAGAAGAACATTGAGTGCCAAGCTACAGACTTTTGAATTTATTTGTTAGTGAATTGCGACTTTTTTTTGGTTTTGGATTAGTGAAATCATATTGTCAGAACAATACATTTTAAAAAGTGTTCTGCTGGTGGAAGACATGGTGGACTGGAATAGAGGTGAGACTGGAGGACAGTAAATAATATTAATAAGTAATACTTATTGAGAATTAATACACAACCAGCTAATCATATCAACTACTCTGTGATGTGTGTACTATCATTACTTAATAGAGCTCTTAAAAGTCAGAGCTTGGGCTCTAACCCAGCAAACCCATGTCCTAAAAGCCAAGGAACTTGGCATAGGAATGAGGACAGCTTGAAAGTCAGGGTGGAAGTAATGAGAATGAAAGGAAAGATGGATGAGGCAGAGCATGAGAAGGAGGAATGGATCAGCTTTGCTGATAGATTGAAATTAGGGGATACAGAGGGTGGAAATATTAATCCTCATTATTATCCTGAATGGTTAAATAGTATTGTTAAGGAAATTAGGAGGCAACATTTGAGTAGGAAGGAAAAGGTAATTTTAGTTTCAGATACGCTGGTTGAAGCTATGCTGACAGCTCAATGCAATAACTTATGCTGTCCCTGGAGAGAAAGCAGGTTTTAATTCTTGCTGGGAGCAGCCAGATGAAGGTCCCAGGAGGCAGGAGAAAGGTGAGATTCAATAAAGATATGGGAAGCATCTGTGTGAAAGCGACAGTTATGAACTGCCGTCATCTGTAGGTAATGAAGGAGAGAGACAGAGGCTTAAGATAGATAGAGATAAGGGTTGAGAAGAATGGGGAAAGGCTAGGGCTGCCCTGGTTGGGAGAGGACTTGAGGAACCCAAAAAAGATGAAGACTATTTTGTGGAGCAAAATTTGAAGACTTGTTGAAACCAGTTCTGTATACACAGTTGATACAAACCAAAGGGAGAGGGAGAGCAAGCCAAAGAGAGAGAAAAAAGAATGTGTGAACTCCAGGAGGGCTGGATCTGGAAACAAGAGTAAGGATGTCAGTGGAGAAATGGGTGAGGCCTCATGGGAGAGCCCTGCTTGGAATGGAGATCACATGCCTTCACCATGCTGCCTTGTTCCTCTCCTTCACCCGCTGCAGCAGTGGTCATTTCACTCCACGAGGCAATCTCAAGTCCACACACGTTGGCATTCAACTCATTCTTCTTCTTCTTTTTCTTCTTATTTTGAGAAAGAGTCTCTCGTCACCCAGGCTGGAGTGCAGTGGTGCAATCTCAGCTCACTGCAACCTCTGCCTCCTGGATTCAAGCGATTCTTCTGCCTCAGCCTCCCAAGTAGCTGGGATTACAGGTGCCCGCCACCATGCCCAGCTAATTTTTGTATTTTTTTAGTAGAGACAGGGTTTCACCACATTGGCCAGGCTGGTCTTGAACTCCTGACCTCAGGTGATCTGCTCACCTCAGCCTCCCAAAGTGCTGGGATTACAGGCATGAGTCACCGTGCCTGGCCTATTGTTATTATCTAGACAGAGTCTTACTCTGTCACCCAGGCTGGAGTGCAGTGGTGCAATCTCGGCTCACTGCAACCTCTGCCTCCCAGGTTCAAGTGATTCTCCTGCTTCAGCCTCCCCAGTAGCTGGGACTACAGGTGTGCGCCACCACGCCCAGCAAATTTTTGTATTTTTAGTAGAAACAGGGTTTCACCATATCGACCAGGCTGGTCTCAAACTCCTGATCTCAGGTGATTCACCCATCTTGGCCTCCCAAAGTGCTGGGATTATAGGGTGAGCCACCGCACCTGGCCTCAACTCATTATTTTTTCCCTCTTTTCCTCTTCTCATTAAGACTCCCTAGTCACCTCAGGAAAATTACATTTGTTCTCTTTTATTTCCATTTGTGAGGGGAAAATATAAAAGTCTAATCATGACAGATCCCAATGAGAAGCACTGGAGTCATATGCCTACTGGAGGAAAACTCAAGCCCTGCATTCATATGTAAAATTAGACATGGCCCAACAAAGGTGATATTCCCTGTTCCCACAGCTCCTAAATCATCAGGCGCTCCCACTGAAGAATAACAGTTCAATCTGCCTCATTTCTTCTTATTACTCCTTTCCATTTCTAAGTGTCAGAACCCCAATAAAAACAAAGCTATTTATTTAGATCTAAATATTCAATAAATGTCTCCTTAGTGGTTTCTCTGGAAGAGCAGATGATCTGAAGCCAGGCAGACTGGATTCAAATTCCTGTTTCACCACTTATTAACTATTTAGCACTGGGCAACCTCTCTGAGTCTCAGTTTTTTCACCTGTAAAGTGGGGATAGTAATAGAGCTTACAGGAAGGTTAATGTGAAGATTGCATTCATTAAGATGTTTAAACACTTAGAATGGTTTCTGGTGCACAGTAAGCCCTGTAAAAGTGCTAGCAATGATTATTGTTTTGCTGTGCAAGGAGGAATTTAATGTAGTTTCTACCTTCAGTGAACTCATAGAAGGGAGGCTGATTTATATAGTTCAATTGTTCTCACATTTTGCTTAATTATTAGTGTAGCAGCACCATAATGAGTGCATTTCAGTAACATTATGTGTTAAATTATTTTTGTGAGCTCGTGGAGGCACCCTGACAATCATTTATGGCATATCTGGAAAAATGTATGCTGAGCTCCATACAATCAACAAATACTTTGAAATACATTCCATTCTAATTTGGGAAACTTAATTTGTACTTCGTATTCTAAGTCTGTTCATTTGTCTGGGGAGGAGATTCATGTCAATGAAAGACCCTCTTTCTAGGTTTATGAATGGAGAAGAGACTTGCTGATCATTCAAGCGTTCCGGTCAATGCTTGGGAGCTCAGTAAATGCAGGTTAATTATGTCGGCATCTCTATGAATGCCTACTCTTGGAGAAGACCTGAGTGAGACCATCTGAGGGTGTCAGAGAGGGTTTGCTCTAAGGTCCAGCTTTGGAACCAGTAAAATCTACAGCATCTACCAGGAGTGGGGTGGGAGATGTTCCCTTCATCTGTGGGAGCAGGGGCTTCTTTTTAGGCATAAACGGGATTTGGTGGTCCAAGAGGATAATGGGACTGGCTGTGGAAGGCGTGTTCATTACCATGGATTTACAAACAGGAAATTGAGCAAATTGTCCTATTTTCAGGTGAAGAAACTTGATTTTGAGAGGTTAGGAAATTTGCTCCAAATCGGAGCCGTCTAGCCACCGTAGAGGAGATGTATATATGGAGGAGGAGGAAAATAGGTTTCTAAGATGCTCCTTTCACCATATGGTGACTTTGATTGAACAGAGGCACCCCTTGTCTTAATCCGTGTAGTGTTGCTGTAACAGAATAGCTGAGGCTGCGAAATGTAAAAGGAAAAGAAGTTTATTTAGCCCACAATTCTGGTGGCTGGAAAGTCTGATAATATGGCACTGGCATCTGTTTGGCTTCTGGTGAAGGTCATGCACTGCGTCAAGATATGGCAGAGAAGCAGAGTATTGAGTGGGTGTGTGCAAAGAGACCAAACATGGGGAGGAACCACCCACTCTTTCTGGAACTAATTCAGTCCCGTGAGAGTGAGAACTTGCTTTCGGGAAAGCATTAATCTATTCAGGAGAAATCCACCCCCATGACCCAAACACCTCCCACTGGGCCCCAATTTCCAGCACTGCCACATTGGGAATCAAATGTTAACATGAGTGTTGGTGGGGGCAAAGCACATTCAAACCCTAGCACCTACCTTCCTAAAAGAACTCTTGAAAAAGGAACCTGTATTTTAGCTTCTTGGTGCATGTAATTTGCTGTTTGCAAACCTCTCTAGACTGTTCACACTTTCACTGGAGGTCGATTTTTCCTGACATGCTTAAGAGCTCCTGATGTTGCTAGGAAGTGCAATTTGCTGCTAAAGTGTGAAACTTCTCCCTAAATGGAAAGGGGTGGAATATGAAACAATGACAATATTTCGGTTCTTTTTCCCAGGCAGGACATAAAATATTAACTTGGAGTGAGTCTCCCCCTTGACCAGGACCTTGGCCTGTCTCAGGCGACCTTGATATTCAAAGTGGGTAACATAATGATACACCAAATTTAATTTTACGGATCCTAAAGATATCAGAAGCAATATGACCAGCATGATATTGACTCTTACTGAAGTAACTAATGCATGAGAGATATTCTAGAACTCCTTGACATTCCTTCTGTGCTATGAGTCAGTCCTCTATGTAAAACAAACAAACAAACACATGGCAAGTAATATCAGCATCTTTAGAAGAAAAGTGTTGTATCCACTTTGCTTCTCTCTGTGCCTAAGTAAAACTGCATAAAAGTAAAAATCTCCATTTTAAGTAGAGTTAAAATATAAATAAGCAAATATAAGAATAGCATTTACACACAAATCTCCAAAGACCATTCACCAGCCTTCCAAAAGAGTGAATGCATTAGTAAGGCAGAATAGTTGTTCACTTGGAATCATTAATAAAAGCACAGACTTAGACGAGTTTTTCAAGAGAGGCTCAGCCAAATGCTCTGTAAAAATGCCCCCCACCTCCCAGAACCTTTCCACAAGTACCCAGAGCTTCCTGTTGTTAAATAGGAACTAAACCAGTGATGACAAAACCATCCTTCACGTTAATGGTCCTTTTGGCCTTTTTGTTCCTGCAAATATGCAAATTCTTTTGAGGGTATCCGTCATAACCATTTTCTCAAAATAATTTACTTTTTAAAGCAGACTTCTGATGACCATTCCCTTCTATTGAAAAATAATATTCCCTAAAATACCCCCACAAAACACATTAAAAGCCCTTCCCCACCAAATACACACACACACATACACACACGTGCACATAGAAACTGCAGTGGTATTTCCTTAACTAACAAAGCCCAACATTTTAGGTTCTTCAAAATCGAGCCACATCCTACATTTCCAATCTTACTTCCAATGTAGCATTTCTTGTTCCACCTGCTGACTCCCTTATTCTCTCTCTCTTTCCCTCTCTCTATTCCCCACCCTTTCTCCTCTTCCCTGTTCTCTTACTCTTTCCAGCCTGAGTGCCTGATTCCAGGAGCTCCTCTTCCTGGAATACCCTTCCTCCCACCTCTGCCTCTTATAAGCCTACCCAGCCCATTAGGAAGCAGCTCTGTTTTTAGTGTTGGATGCTTCCAAGCCACTCTCTGTTCCTGGTGTGCTGCGAAGGCCTCAGTATTGATCTGGAAGCTGCTTTCTGGAGCCTTGATCCCAGTCTGCCTCTGCAGTGCTTGCAAACTCTGTCTTCTAGGAAGTGGGAAAAAAGTTGGGGCTCTGCACTGAAAGCTCCTTCTGCTTTGTTTGAGGGTGGGTTTGAGTTTGGCAGTAGAGGTATAGACACCACAGTCAAAAGCTTTATTCCTACTCTTCCGTTGCTGTATTTCTCTTCATGCACATCATTCCAAACTCTTACTCCTCTATCTTGACTCATAAGAGCCCTTCTTCACAAATAGAAACCTAAATGGGTTTTACTGTATGCATTATTAATTTTTCTTACGTGTCTCCTACTGTCAGTCTCAGACACTACATCCCCGAGCATCTGCAAATGCCAGTAATGAGTTTCTTATACTAAGTAGATAGATTCTTAGGTCTTTTGAATAAATATGGGTGAGGAACAAACTATCAGAATGAGTCTGTGAAGGGTAATATGGTATTTCTTGGTCAATATTGCTTTTTTGTCCCACAGTGGAGTTCTGCAGCTGTTATATATGGCAATTTTCCAATTTGGGTAATTACATTCTGCTTACCTCTTGTTTCTCTTGTGGTTCTAAGATAACTTATCCTTCATGTCCTTTCCTAAATAAAACAGAAGCCGACTTTTGGTTCCGCTATTTGCGGAGGCAACTGAGGTAGAGAGAGGTAGCAGAGTGGAAAAAGGGCGCTACTTTGGGGGTCCTGCACATAGACCCTCCAGCGCATCCTAGTGGGAACATTAACTCCATAGAGCCTCAGTCTTCGCATCTGTGTTTTGGGAGTCTTCTGTCCTACTCTAATTGTTATGGAGATTACACAGAATATTACAATGAAAAGGACTTTTACAAGTACTATAAATATCTATGGGAGATTGTTGGTCGCCCACATAGAAAATTCAGCTGGGTACGGACAGGTTTAGCAGAGCATTTCCTAACAGAGGAAACCCTCCTTCTGTCTCGAAAACAAAACCCAGTCTGTCCCAACTGATAAAAAATAAAAATAAAAAAACCCTATGGAGGGTAAAGGAGAGGAATCACCATGCCTACCTCTCGCACAGAGAAAGAGACAAAGCTATTGAAGGAAAAACAGGACAGAAACAGGAGTGGAAGGATGTGACTCTGGTGGAAGCTCAGTGGTTAACTAGCTGGTCACGTGTTAATCATAAGGCTGTGTCTGTCTTAAACTCCTCAGGAACAGGCAGGGATCACTAACACTTCAGCTGTTATTTATTTTTATGAATACTGTTGTGAAGATCACAAGAGATAATATAAACACGTGAATACCATCAAATGAGAGGCCCGTGTGTTGTTAATTAACAAAACTGGAGTGCCAGCCAAAGCAGGATATGCTAACCGGGGAGAAAAATGCCTTTCAGAGCAGTTTTTCCAGAAATTTCCTTTTAGTGATTGTATAATTCAGTGCTCTTGATTCTAAAATGAATATGAGGCTGTTTTCAAGAAAGAAAGGGAATCAGTCAGTGTGTGTAAAATGTGCAATAGAACAATATCCAATAAATGAAGAGGAGGAGAGTCTGGGAATGAGAAAAAATACCCCAGAAAATACAAGTAAAAGAAAGTGACTGTAATGATGCACAATAGCTCTGAGCCAAGGAACCTTATTGGTGTTCCCTGCTGCCTTCTAGCTGGGGTGCGAGGAGCTCTCTGTGCCCTCCTGGCACTGAATGACTTTGGGTACAGGGAGAACAGCACCACCTGGTGCTCGTAGCAGATGGTGGCTCATCTCACTTGATCTGGGCTGGGCTCCTTTGCAGGGTTCTCTCAAGAGTTCCCTTGGAGCAAGGAAGACAGCAGACAAGATCTGGAGCAAGTCCGAGGATATTTCAGAAGAGCCCATGGCTGAGGAGACGGAGCAGGAAGAGAGGGCTGAGAGTGAGCACCCAAGGAGTGACTACCCACCCACCTGAGACTCTGAGGAAAGCCTCTAGAAAGAAATGGAAGGACTGCCTCAGGGCAGAGGTGCCTCAGTCCCTGGGACTTCCAGTGTTAGGGATGAAAGACCTTGCACCACTGAAGAACTGCCTCGTGTTATTTTATGTGGATTTCATTTTGTAGACGCTTAAACCACTCTGAGCACCTTTCCCTAGTTAAGCCTGCAAGTGGGGAAGTGAAGCAGGTTTTGCGGTGCTGGTCATGTGAGCAGGAGGGCCCATGGGATGAAAGGCCTGGGAGTTCCTTATTAATAGTTAAGTGGACAAGGCTGATGATGGGATATCTTTTTATTGGCCCCACAGATAAGTCATAATACACAAGCTTGCAGGCAGCTCCTGTGATTTGCATTGATACAATTCAGGCTGAGGTTTTCATTATATGGCAGGGATGATACAGGAGCCTGTATTATCAAAGGCAGCTGAAAGGAGTTCAGGAGCGATCTCATATTCTGTGTGTGCGTATTCATTAATGGTTAGTAAGGTGCTTTGTCCCGTGTGATATTGGATGTTTCATGGTGAATCATTAACAACTTGAACAGCTTTATACATATGTCTTATTGATGTGTAAAGTCATTGCAACCTGGGCCTTTTTTCCCCCTGAATGAATGAGTTCTGCTTTACTTGGGCGTCTGCAAAAAGCCTAGTGACATTTTCAGTGAGCACAAGCATCTTGTGGATGGGAAAGGGGCTGGCAAGGCAAGCCCCAGGAAGCTGGCAGTCTGGTGTAAGAAACACAGGGATGGTTGGTTTTTAAGGAAATAGCGTGGCAGCTGGGGATGTTGTTAATCAAAGGGAGGGTGGGTTCTGTAGCTGCTGCTCAAGGGAAAGAGAGGGGACCTACTACACTTCACGAGGGACAGCATAAGGGACACATTGTCCAAACATGATCAGGGATTCTTCTGGAAAGGGGCATTGGGAGAACGAACGGGCTGCCCATGTTGCCCAGGGGGCAAGGAGAGGAGAGTAAATGATGAGCAGCCCGAAGGTGAGGGAAGGGCTGCATGAGGTAGACAAGAGAAGATGCCAGAGTATGTAAGAAACAAAAATGTTTAGCAGCTGACAGTAAGAAAATTTGGAAGCTAAAAACAAAGGAGCCAAGACAGCTTTTCCTGGCTGGAGATGGGAAGAATAAATGGGATCAGAGTTAGAAACCAATTATCTCTGATTGCACAATCAGGACACTGCTTCCGAACCAGACTCCAGCCGCCCTGCCACCCAGGGGCCTGAGGCCACCTAAGGATGATGTCACATTTCAGGAACTGTTGCCTCCGATTCCACTTAAGCCCTGATTATCATTAGGCAACGTTTGGAGGCCATGCCTTCTGAGTTCTAACACAGCAGAGAATTTTCAGGCTGCGTGGGACCTACTTTGCAGGCAGAATTTTAATTTCTGAGTTGTTAGACACCAAACAACCTGAAATAAACTTTCTGATTTCTCTGACATTAGTTCTAAGCCCTCACAGAGCTTCCCGAAAAGTTCAGGACTTCATGCTAGCCCTAACACCTCTGGCCAGTGTACCAACCACCCATCTCCATATCTTTGGCCCTTAGTATCTTTGTGGACTTCGTCCCCCAGTTTTTTTAACTTCCCTTTGGAATCCCAGGAAAATACTGATCTGCTTTCTATCACAGTGGATGAGTTGTATTTTCTATTTTCTATTTTTTTTTTATGTAAATAGAATCATGGAGAGTGTACTCTTGTTTTGGCTGGCTCCTTTTCAGTCAACATAAGTATTTTGAGATTCAGCCAAATGTGTGTACCAATATGTCATCTCTTTTCATTGCTGATTAGTATTCCATTGTATCAGTGGCCGTTCAACTGTTGGTCAACATTTGGGATGCTACCAGTTTGCAGCTATCATAAAGTTGATATGAATGTTAGCATATACCTTCATTTATCTTGGGTACATGCCTAAAAGAGGAATGGCTGGCTCATATAATAGGTGTGTTTCACTCTTCAAGAAACTGTCAAACTGTTTTCCAAAGCAGATGTATCATTTTACATTCTGACCAGCGGTGTATGAGAGGACCGATTCCTCCATATCCTCACCGACACCAGGTATAATCAGTCTTTTTAATTTTAACTGTTTGAATAGTGTTGTAGTGGCTTGTCATTACAGTCTTAATTTGCATTTCCCTAATAACGCACGATGTCAGGCATCTGTTCACGGGCTTATTATCCAAGGGTGTATCCTCTTAGGTGAAGTGTTTTCCAAATCATCTGCCAATGTTTTAATTGGGCTGGTATTTCTTACCATTAAATTATGAGAGTTTCTGTATATTCTATCTACAAGTTCTTTATTAACTATATGATTTGAAAATGCTTTCTCTCGGTGGCATTTGTCTTTTGGTTTTCTAAACAATGTCTTTCAAAAAAGTTTTTAATTTTGATGAAGTCCAAATGTCACTTTGTTATTTTATGAATGTTTCTAAAAGTTTTACAGCATTATATTTTACATTTAGGTCCATAATCCATTTTAAGTTAATTTTTGTATGTGGTATAAAATATGGATTGAAGTCCATTATTTTGCATATGGATATGCAATTTTTCCAGCACCATTTGTTTAAAGAACTATTTTTTCTCCACTGAATTGCTTTAACACATTTGTCAAAAACCAGTTGTCCATATAAAGACAAAAAGAACATACAATTAGACATCTGGGCTCTGTGAGGTTCAAAGATGTTAAGACAGCACTTGAAATTTTAGGTCTTAAAATATATGCAAACATTCATGGGCAGGTTTTTATGTGGACATAAGTATTTAACTCATTTAGGTAAATACCTAAGGGTGTTATTGCTATATCATAGAGTAAGCCTATGTTTAACTTTGTAAGAAACTGCAAACTGTCTTCAAAATTGTCTGTATCATTTTACATTTCCACCAGCAATGATTGAGAGTTCCTGTTGCTTCACATCCTTGCCAACATCTGGGGTTGTCAGTATTTTTAATTGTAGTACATTTGAATGGTCTGTAGTGGGAGATCATAGTTGTTTTAACTTGTCATTCTCTGATGACATATGATTTTGAACTTTTTAAAATAATTTTCTCCTATGCTATACTCTAGAAGTTGTGCTGTTTTGCTTGTTACATTTAAATTTATGGTCCACTTTGATTTAATTTTGGGGAAAGATGTAAGGTCTGTGTCTTACATCATTTTGGCTGTTGTAAAAGCATACCACAGTCTGGTTAGATTATAAACAACAGACATTTATTTCCTAGAGTTCTGGAGTATGGGAAGTCCAAGATCAAAACACACATTTAGTGTCTGCTGAAGGCCTGCTTCCTGGTTCACAGACAGCCATCTTTTGCTCTGTCCTCACATGGTGTGATGTACAAAAGCCCTCTCTAGGGTCCCTTGTGTAAGGACACTAATCCCATTCATGAGGCCTTTGCTCTCATGACCTATTCCCCACCCCAAATTCCCACCTCCAAATATCATCACACTGGGGATAGGTTTCAACATAGATATTTTGGCAGAGGCAGTGAGGGAGTGGCATAAATATTCAGCCTATAGTGGTCTCTGTCTAGATTCTTTTTTTTTTTGGCATGTGAATATTCAATTATTCCAGCACTATTTGTGGAAAAGACTATCTGTTATTAATTAAATTTCCTTTGCTCCTTTGTCAAAATTTAGTTGACTATGTTTGTGTGGATCTATTTCCAAGTCCCCTGTGCTGTTACATTGATCTGTTTGTCTCTTCCTTCACTAATAACACACTGTCTGGATCACTGTAGTTTTGTATGTCTTGAAGTTGGGTAGTACCAGTTCTCTTACTTTGTTCTTCTTTAATATTGTATGGGTTATTTGGGGGTCTTTGTGTTTCCATTAAAGAACTTACAGCCTTAAGTCATCATAGTAACGTTTTAATAATATTATCTTTCTATCCATGAACACGAAGTATCTATTTAGGCCTTCTTTGATTTATTTTATCACAATTTGTAGTTTTTCTCAAATAGATCTTGTACATATTATGTTAGATTTATATCAAAGTATTTCAATTTTTTGGTGCTAATGTAAATAAAAAAATGTTTGGCCAATATTTCTAAAAACATTTTTTATGTTCCTTTCTCCTTTCCTATAGCAACTCCATTTACATGTATATTTCACCTCTTGAAGTTATCTCACAGATCATTAGTGTTCTACACATTTTCTTTCATCATATATTTTCTTCTATGCTTCATTTTCAGTAGTTTTTATTGTATATTTGAGTTCAGTATTTTCTTCTTCATTGTTCAATCTGTCATTATTCTTATCTAGTATTTTCTTTGTCTCACACATTGTAGCTTTTTATCTCTGGAAGTATGGCTTAGATGATTGTTGTTTGCTCATTTTTCACGTCTCTGCTTAACTATTTGAACATATGGAATACAGTTATAATAATTGTTTTAGTATCCTTGGTTACTGATTCTAATATCCGTGTCAATTCTTTTTTTTAATTGATTTTTTCAATATGAATCATATTTTACTGCTTCTTTATTTTTATCTATGTATTTATCTTATTTTAGAGACAAGTTCTTGCTTTGTCATTCTGACTGGAGTGCAGTAGTGTGATCATGGCTCACAACAGCCTCAAACTCCTGTGTTCAAGTTACCTTCCTGCTTCAGCCTCCCAAGTAGCTGAGGCTACAGGCATGTGCCACAACACACACAGCTTTTTATTATTATTATTTTTGTAGAGATGGGCTCTTGCTATGTTGCCCAGGCTGGTCTCACACTCCTGGCCTCGAGCAGTCCTCCCACCTCAGCCTCTCAAAATGCTGAAATTACAGTCATGAGCCACCACACCCAGTCCTTGCTTCTTTACATGTCTGATACTTTTTAAATTAAATGCCAGACATGGGGAATTGTATCTTGTTATGCACAAGATATTTCTAATTTTCTATAAGTATTATTGACCTTTGTCCTGGGATACATTTGAATTACCTGAAAACAATTTCATCCATTTGGGTTTTGTTTCTGAAATGTACTAGGCAGAACTTAGGACTAATCCCTCCTTACTGAAAATATTTCGGTGTACTCTACCCAATATCTGGTGCACTACATGGCTTTACGGTGTGGTGGCTAGGAGCAAGCACTCTTCTTGGCCCTGTGGGAGCAAGCACTCTTCTTGGCCCTGTGTGCTGCTACTACTAATCCTCTCCCCTGCCTTGGGTAGTTCCCTTACATGCATGGTCTGATCTGTACTCAACTGAGTACTTGGGAGGAGTTCTTTGTAGATCTCTGAAGCTCTCTCTTTGTGTAGCTAACTCTCTCCTCTCTAGCACTCCATTCTGGAAAGTCCAGCTGCTTTGATCTCCCCCAGACTCTCAACTTCATCTCTTCAACTCAGAGAGTCTTTCGGTTCCCACCTGTTTCCCCTTCCCCTATGTAAACTCTTAAGGCAATGAGTTGTCACAACTGTGGGTTTACTTTGTTTTCCAGCTCTCACGGACCTCTGTCTCTCATCAACTGATGTTCAGGGCCTTGCAGATTATTGCTATAGGTTCTGTCTGTTTTTTTATTGTTTCAGGTAGGAGGTCAAAACTGGTCCCTGTTACTGCACTGTGGCCAGAAGCAGAAGCCCCAGCTACAGAGAGGGCTTCCTGGGGTCCTCACGAGACAGATGGGCTGAGCCGCTTCTTCTCCACCCTCTTGGCCACCGTAACAGCTCTCCCTCTCATGGTGTCAATGAAAAACTGGTTTTAAAGATCCAGTTTTCTCAGGCGCAACACTGACAGGCCTAGGAATCTGTATCTTTTCCACCCTGGAGTTCACAGTCCGTAGACAAAGAGCTCCCACCCATGAGAAGGCTGCCTAAGCCAAGCTGTGGCTGAGGCTCCTTCGGAGGCTTGCTCTTCTTCTGAGATACCTCCAGGGGTCCTCTCCACTGGCAGGAACTACACCGTGTGAAAGTCTGAGCCATGCCCTGCACATGAGGGAGAAGTTCATTTTGTGGAGTAGAAAACTTGGCTCAGGGAGTGATACGGAAAAGTGGATTCCAAAAGGAATAAAAGGAAACCCTTTCTGGAGATTATTCCCTTTCCGTTTTTTTATCCCTCCTACTTTTTAGATTCGAAATGGAAGGGGAGGCTGAGGAAGCTATTTGCCAGCTCCTTCAGACTGACTCTGCAAGGCAGGCATTAGGACAACTGTCAGAAGAGCAATGAATCTGGATTCCACCTCCATAGGGGTATCCGAGGAACCCCTTGGGCACGAGGGGATGGGGCTGCCAGTGCATTTGGCACTCTTCATTAGTTCCTTTATTCCATCAGTTTTCAGTATGCCTCCACTCTCAGCAGTCACTGTGAGGGGCTGGAGATCAATGGGTGAGGAAACCTGTGGTAAAGAATATCAGGACTAAGGGCAGCAAGGAGAGGAGCTGGAGATCGCATAAGGGATTCCTGGAAAAACCCTCGAGGGAAACCAGTCATGCTGTGCTGATGTGGACTGATGGGTGTCTGCACCACAGGACCAGCGTGTCTGAAAAACCACATTGTCTTCCATGTGTGGAACAAAGTGCATAATCAGCCTGTCTTCTGCTGGCCAACCAGACCCATCACTCAGAGCCCTGTTTGGAAGCCTGTCTTATCATTTGTCTCTTATGTCCATATGAGGTGCCCCTCCTTGATGCTTGCATAGTCCCTTATATTCGCCTTTTAGAAAAATACACTTTAGTATTTTTCTTTTTTCTTCTCAAATAGATGATAAATTGTGATGGTAGCAATTTGTTTTGTTCACATTTGTATCCCTATTAGCACAAACCTGTGCACATTGTAGATAATTAGTAAATATTTATTAGATAAATGACTTTTTTTTTGAGACAGAGCCTCTGTCTGTCACCCAGGCTGGAATGCAGTCGTGCAATCTCAGCCCACTGCATCCTCCACCTCCTGGGCTCAAGTGATCCTCCCACCTCAGCCTCCCGAGTAGCTGGGACTACAGACACGCACCACTATGCCCAGCTAATTTTGTATTTTTTGTAGAGACAGGATTTTACAATGTTGCCAGGCTGGGCTCAAGCAATCCTCCTGCTTCAGCCTCCCAAAGTGCTGGGAGATTACCGGCATGAGCTACCATGCCCAGTCAAGATAAATGAGTTTTGACTCATTTTCTCCTTCAGATGATCCTATGAGATAGTCAGAGGAACTATAATTATCATCATTCGACAGATACACAAAGGAGATCCAAAATGGTTGGGTCTTGAAACTTTAGGATAATAGCATTTTAAATTACCAGAGATTGGAAGAATATCCACTACAGGACATGGCAAACCCATTTAAGCCTAGAAGTACAAGATGATGGATCAAAAGGGGGAAAGGGGCAGATCTAAGGACAGCTTCTTGTTACCCTTCCTAGGTTTACAGATACTCTCATTATATTTTGAAAGTTTGGAGATGGGAGAAAAGAGCTAGTGTCAATAGAGTTAGGCATGCAGTGAAAATGTGGATGCCATCTAAAGTACCATCCCACCACTTCTCTGCCAGAATGCTGAATTAAAAAGAACTATATCTCTCCCTACCTACCCCTCTTCCAGGCACTCTCTTTTTCAGTGATGACGTGCACCTTCTTCACTGCTACCCCTTTGTCAACCCTCTGCATGTGCACGTGGGTCCCTGTGGCTTCGAATCCCAGGAGGCAGCTGGAATTCCAGGCCCAGTTTCTTTGAGTAGCTGGGTAGCCTTGGACAAGTTACTCAATCACTTCATTGTTCTCCTAAAAAGAATTATAAAAATATGGACTTGAAAGATACACATCAATAGTGGCTGCTTATATAGGATTGGGCAGAAGGAGTCAAAAGAGACTTCAACTCCATCTGCAAGATTTTTATCCGTTCTTTAATAACGTCTAAAGTAACAGTGACAGAATGTAACACATTACATTTAGATGGTGGGTACATATGCATTCGTCCATTGTCCCCTGCGCTTTTCTGTGTGCTGTTTGTGATGATTAATTATGTGTGTCAATTCGACGAAGCTAAACGATGCCAGATAGCTGGTGACACATTATTTCTGGGTGTGTCTGGGAAGGTGTTTCTGGAAGAGATGAGCACTGAAACTGACAGGCTGAATTCAGATCACCCTCACAGTGTGTGTGGGCATCATCCAGTCCATCGAGGGCCTGAGCGAAACACAAAGACAGAGGAAGGGAAAATGTGTTTCTATTTGAGCTGAGACATCGCCTTCTCCAGACTTGGAACCTTAATGCTCCTGATTCTTGGGCCTTCAGACTCGGACTGATTTATACCACTGGCTTTCCTTCTTTCCTGGTTCTCCAGCAGAATGTGACAATTTTCATCCTCCATGTGAGCCGATTTCTATAACTTCTCTGTCTCATTTGTGTGTGTGTGTGTGTGTGTGTGTGTGTAGTACCTATATATACATGTATATATAGAGTAGATATATAGTGCATATATATACATGTACATAGTATATATAGTGTATGTATGTATATGTGTATATATACACTATATATACTATATATAATATATACACTATATATACTGTATATACACATGTATATATACACGTGTCTTTCCCTGTTTTATATATAATATATATTTTATATGTATTATACATATTATATATAACATATATTTTATATATATTATATATATATCTCTCCTTGATTTTGTTTCTCTAGAGAACACTAATACACAGCTCACATACAACCATTAGGGGAGGGATTATAGAATGATGATATAAATATCTCGCAGGCTTTGGTGAAAAGAAGCGATTCTGTATGTAAAACATGAATACGTAGCTGATGCAGTAGGTGCTAGAATGTTTGCAGTATTTGGTGGGGTAGAGAGGAAGGGAAAAAGAGATAGAGGCTGAATTACAAAGAGTTCTGGTAGGTAAAGCTCAAACGTAGACACAGGGAATGGCTTTGATTAATTAACCACAACTGAATCCAGGGAAGGGATGTTTTCACTTAGGGAAAATAGATACAAGTCTATATAAAAGTGACCTCCTCAACTTCCTGGGGTAGCTTAGATACCCTCTCTATACATCCAAAGCATTGAGGAAGGAGCTGCCTCCCAGTGTTGCTTCTTGGAACCAGGATTGTAGCCAATCAGTGTATCTCCAGTGATTACAATCACCATTCCAAACAGCTGCCTGGACAATGTGGAGCTTAGGCCGTTGGGGCTCTTTGTCCTTATTTGTATGAATTCCCAACCCATATGGGGTTTAACCAGAGACAACTGCCCAGTACGTCCAGGTACGCACAGGAAAGAAGTGACTCCTCATTGGGTGTCCACTGGGAGGACCTCGCTTCCTTAGGTCTCTCCATTCTCTTGCAGGTAGAAATTGAATGGAAAGATTATTCAGGTTCCTATGCTGGTTTTGAACAAACTGCTGGCAAAGTTATTTGTACAAGGAGACAATGAGGAAAATGATGGGAGGGCAGAGGTGAGGAAAATACTTTGAGGATCCAAATCAGAAGGGTTCTGCAGCGGTGCATGAGGCTTTCAGGGTTGCAGAACGTGATGAAGGCTGAGGAACAAGGGTCCTGAAGATAACGGCTCAGTCTCAATGCCCCCATACTGCCTGCAGGGCTCTGCAGAGGGGCTCTGTGATTGGAAAGGACACCTTTGCCCTCTAGGGATGCTCAGCAAATGTCAGGCTTTAATGAGATTTCCCACACTGTTGAGGGACTCTTGTGAAGTGTGTGCCACTCATAGCAAGCCACCAGTTGAGGTTGCATTGACTTATCTCTCTGGGAAGGGGCCACTGAATCTGTGATGGAGCAGATAAGCCATAAA
The DNA here is from genome assembly GCF_000951035.1 of Colobus angolensis palliatus. Classification (NCBI taxonomy): domain Eukaryota; kingdom Metazoa; phylum Chordata; class Mammalia; order Primates; family Cercopithecidae; genus Colobus; species Colobus angolensis. The sequence goes on along the minus strand of NW_012114455.1, from coordinate 8,706,064 downwards.
GACGGGTGCCCTGGGCAGAGGAGATGTCCTGATACCAGGCTGCTGTGGTTGGCTGCATCCTAATGAATTTGCTGAGAGCTTTGCAAAGAGCCCCCGAAATGGGGGAGCCCTAGGGCTGAGAGACAACTGTAAATGTCAGACTGCTTAACCTTCACCTTCAGGGAAAGCTGGACTTAAGAGAATCAGAGAATAAATTCACTTTCTTAAAATGCCTTTTTCAAAAAGATTTCCTGAGGGCATGGCTTAAGTATGGGAGAAATAGACTAATCCTCCCTCTCATTTGCACTCTTCGCTTACATTTCCTTCTCTCCATTGGGTACCCACCTGCAGAGCATAGATAATGCCATTTTCTGTGCCCTGAAGGTGTGGTTGTCATTGCTGGCATTCATGTTGAAGGGTAGTGACTACATTGACAAACTTTGACCCAACCCATGCTGCCACCTTCTCGGAGGTGCTCTGCTTTTGTCTGGCACAGAGACCGCTTGGCATATCCCACTTCCTCCTTTTGGTTTTATTTTCTGAAACCTCAGATGGCACGGAATGGTCGACACCAATGATACCAGCACTTAGGATAATTATAATAATGAATTAATTAAAACCCCATAATCCCTTAAAGCACCAGGGTGCTGAATCCGAATGAAAAATCACAGAGAGAGACCCAGGAAGGATGCCACTCAGGAGGAGGTGACCTTTTGGCATATGGTTATTCAGGGGTTGGATGCATGGGTCTTTAAAGAACTCTCCAAGAGCCCATCCATCTGGACCCCTGTGTTGCTCCTCCAAGCATGCCGGGCTGACCAGATGGCCCTGGATAAAGCAGCTTCAGGGGAGGGAGGTGGGGAACCCGTCCAGAATAGCTCGTCACCCTTGGAGGCTGCCCTTGGCTCAGGCACATCCCTTGTTTAAATCTTAAAAGCAAAGATTTTTTAAACTGTGTGTATGGGTTGTCATTTCCACCAGGGCAAACAATAAAAAGACTACCCAGCAAATATGCATCTAAATAAAACACAAACGGACTTTGATAAACAACAATATGGTCTCTAGCATGAGAATTTCTTCACCCAGGGTCTCTGTTTAATATTCATGATCTTTTCAAAATCTTTTAAAGTCTGAGAAATACAAGGATAGCACAAGGGCGAGAATCATCTGTCACCCAAATGAGATGGCTGATCCCAAACCATATAATCAATAAAGTGTCTGGAATTGAGGGAATTTCTTACTGAATGATGTCATAGGAGAAAGTTCTTCAAATCCATGTCCTTGGGGTTGTCACGGTGTACGCACTGGTCTGAGAGGGAATTGATTCTGCAGATTGAAATATTCTTTTCCAAGTCACTTCATAGGAAGAAGTCATGGAAAAACATTATTTCTGCTTTCAGAAGGCTCTGAGAGAATTTTAGAATATCTATCTTTGCAGTATTTTAGAAGCACATTGCTAGTGATTTCCAAATGAAAAGGGAATGTGAATACCTTATAATGATGAAAGCAGCTGGAGAATAGAATTACTTGCTGGCTGTAGGGCCAAATGCCATAGCAGTGTCAGTGAGCTTTTGCTAAGCCTTTATTGAGAGAGATGCTAGATTTCAGTTTACCTGGGGCAGCAGGTATGTTGAATTTTTTAGTTGAGGTGGATTTGGGAGATGCATGTCAGCATCATCTGGAAACTAACAGGTGGCTAGCTAGGTAAATCAATGCTGAGTTGTGCTGGAAAGAAGAGGAAAGGTATAGGGAGGGGAAACATTTTGACAAAAAGGTGCCCAGGTGGCTCTCACACACTATCCATGCTCCACACCTCCACTCCTCAGGAAGAACCACTGTCACCCTCTGCGCATGTGCTGGAATGTGAGAAAACTAAGCACCCACGGGGATGTGAGAACCTGTCAACCAGAAATCAGAGGCCTCCTGCCCAAAAGTGCCTGAGGACTTCCATGATCACATTGTGGAACTAGAGATCTGACTCAGCAATTCTAGGTCTGTTACTAGCCAGCAGGATGGCATTGCAAAACCCATTTTTCTTGGAGAAGACTTTACCCTACCACTCTTACTATGGATTAAAAAAAGGAAGTTCCAAGAGGATTAGCCGCTGCTCCTCCAAGACTATCCCAAGCTTGGGCAACCAACAGCAGCTGAGCTGGAACTCGAATTCAAGAATCCAAAGCTCCGTCCATGTCTATATGATTACCACCATGCGTGCTCTTTTCAGAAAGACATTGCAGTAGACAAGGACAACTACCTGTATTCCACTAGTGTTATCTCTACTATTACCAGGAACAACAATTCTACACTATTCCTAAGTTGCTTTCTCAAATGTTATATGGATGCATATGAGAATATAGGAGCCTTGAAAATATGGGTTTTCGATAAGCATTTGACCAGGCCCTACGTCAATATACCTATGCTTCAAATAATCGTAAGAAGATGGCATGAATATTTTGTAACTTTTAAGGGCCAAAAATAAGGCATAATTGTAGATGATCACTTTCCTGGGAACAGAAATGTTAACATTAGAAATTGCTTGGGGCATTTTTCTGAAACCACTTGTCTAAAATATTTGTACTCAAATAAAAGACTTTTTATAATCTCAAAGATTTTAGAAGGTCTTAAGGATTGTCAAGAAGTGAAATGGTATTCATCTGGAAAATATGCTGGCAGATTTCAAGAGCCTTAAATGGGTAGGCAGGAAACAAATGAACTTTAGTGTTATCAAGTATAAATTAAAAGATTTATGAGAATGTAATCTAATTAGATACAAACTGTTTCCCCAGATCTCACCAGCCTGGGGAGTAAAAATGAGATTGTGTGAACAGTAATAAACAGATGTAGTAGTCTCTAACTCTTCCACATTGACCCCTGGCCCAGGATTCCTCGCAGCCCCCTCTAATCTGTGTCAAGAGCTCATGCTTTGGCCAGTCTACTAAAATCACATACATCCCAGAAGTTTTCCCAGCTGGGACTCGTCTGAAGTGTATCAGGACATTCTGAGGATGTCTTTTATCTATCCTAACAAATATCTATTCCTGGCAGGCATTCACTGAGGAGATAGGTGAGTAGATAACATAGGTTTTGATGACTGACAGAGTAGAAATTTCTAGAAAATTTCTGCCAGACAGAGGAAGTGACTCTGTGCAGTTATAGATTAATTGAAATGCTATGGTTTGGTAGGTAAATCTCATATCTAAATGAATATGATGGGGGCCAGGCACAGTGGCTCATGCCTGTTAATTTCAGCACTTTGGGAGGCCGAAGTGCATTGATCAGTTCAGTTCAGGAGTTTGAGACCATCCTGGCCAACATGGCGAAACCCCGTCTCTACTAAAAATATAAAAATTAGCCAGACATGGTGACATGCGCCTGTAGTCCCAGCTACTTGGGAGGCTAAGGCATTAGAATCGCTTGAACCCAGGAAGCAGAGGTTGCAGTGAGCTGAGGTCGTACCACTGTACCCCAGCCTAGGCGACAGAGCAAGATTCCATCTAAAAAAAACGACTAAGATGGTGGGGTGCTTAGTGAATTAAGTAAGTAAGTAGAATTGTGGGTGATTATCAGAACTGATGGTGTTCAGTATCTTCCTTGCCATTGGAAGCTCTGGTCCTGAAAACAGATCATCTCTCACCATCTGGGAAAACTTCGGAGATGTATGTGATCACAGCAGACTGACCAAAGCATGAACTCTTGACACAGATCAGAATTACTGAGTGGTGTTCACAAAACTAACCCCTCCAAACTGATTTCATCCATTCAAGAACAGAATCACTTACCTAAAAGCACAGTCACTGAAGCCAGGTCTGAGTTCAATTATTGACTATGATTTCTTAGGTGGTGGTCTTGGGTGACTGCCTCAACATACCCGCACTTCAGCTAGCATGTGTCATGGAGGCAATCATGCCTGCTGTCTAGAGTGGTTGAAAGGATCCTATTAGTTGATTCATGAAAAATGCCTGGAGCTGTGTCTGACATGGGGTAAGGGCTCAGGAAAGCTTAGCTCTTGTATTTTTCCAAGTGGATTTTTTTTTTTTTTTTTTGAGACAGAGTCTCGCTCTGTCACCCAGGCTGGAGTGCAGTGGCCAGATCTCAGCTCACTGCAAGCTCCGCCTCCCGGGTTTACGCCATTCTCCTGCCTCAGCCTCCTGAGTAGCTGGGACTACAGGCACCCGCCACCTCGCCCGGCTAGTTTTTTGTATTTTTAGTAGAGACGGGGTTTCACCGTGTTAGCCAGGATGGTCTCGAACTCCTGACCTCGTGATCCACCCGTCTCGGCCTCCCAAAGTGCTGGGATTACAGGCTTGAGCCACCGCACCCAGCCCCAAGTGGATTTTAAACTCTACAAGGGCAATGCTGCTGCTATATCCTGAGTGCCTATGACCTTGCCCATCATAGCTGCTTTATAAATATTTGTTTATTAACTGACTGGTCTTTGAAATGGAAATGATGTTTATACATATTAGATGCAAAGTGCTTTGCTCAGTAAATGTGTGTGCATGTGTGTATGTGTTTGTATACACACACAAATATATGTGTTAGAATATGTATATACATACATATACATATATATTCCAATAGATAAGAAGCTATTCCCTGGGAACCCAGAGGCTGAGAGGCTCACTATAGACCTCAGCTCTTAACCTGAGCTTTGATGAATGGTGGTGAAGCAGGGCTCGTGATTCTGCTGTCTTTGAGTTTCAGGCTTCCAGACCAGGCCCAAAGCAGTGAACAGGCATAAAGAGATGGACCTAGAACTTTCATTTCCTTTGACCCCATACAATCCTGCACTGGCAGGAAGAGCCTGCATCCACCCCACAGCATCACCCCTTTCTCCCTGCAACCCTACCTGCCCTTTCCCGCTCACCTTTCCCACTGCCTGCTCCCCTGCCCACTCCACTCCCATGTGCATCCTGTGCAATGTGAACGTGGAACTCAGTCTTCCCCATCCTGACTTCACGTGAGCTGTGGCCTTTACCCCTCTCTTCTCTGAGTGGTGAACTTCTCATTACTCACGATTCAGCTCAGTCATCTCCTCTGTGAAGTTTTCCTTGCCTCCCCTCCTCAGGCTGAATTTTACACTTTGAAATTGTCCTACAAGACTCTGTGTATACTTGTTGATATGTCCTATGGTGTTTGCACTGTGTCAGGTGAATGATTTCTCCCCTTAGCTGAAATCGGAGGGTTCTGTGTATGTTCAAGTATATTACTAATCCTCAGTGCCCTGGGCTGGGCTTGGTACCAAGAAGCCCTTGGTAACCTTTGAATGAAGGAACCCAGGAGTGAGTAGATGGTTGCATTCCTAGTCCTACTGGTTAATATGGCATTCCTAACTTACATGACTCCATGTTCCTTCAAATCAGGAGCAGAGGGCCCTTCTGAAATAGTAGAATTCCAAATGTATACTTGAAAAGATAAAGATATTATATACTAGATTCATCTACAGAGATACATAGATAAGAAATATAGATAATTTGGCCCCTGAGAAACGGAACAGGGGCCTCTGAGGAGGAGCTGTGCCTGAGCCCTCTCAGCCTGTTCTCTGGGGGTCTCCTGGCCAGTATGATTGTCTCAAGCTTGGCTGGAGGGATGCGCCATTTATAGAACCTGGGGCATGGTGGCTGTAGAAGTTGCCTGAGTTGATGCTGATAATAAACTTGCCAAGCGCTGGCATGATTTGCTATTTATATGCACAGTTGGCCTCTAAAAAAGTGATTATCCAAAGGAAGTAATTGTTTAGAGCCTCACATGGAAAGCAGTCCTCCTTTGGCCTTCGGGACTAACACTGCTAATCAGTGCCAAATTACTGCTATTTTAATACTTGAATTAAAAACAAGACCAACCATTTGCTCGGTGGAGGGTCTCCACTGGATCACGTCCATGCATGGGTCTGTGCAGGAGGGCACTTTGCTGTGTTCCTGGCTGCCAGAGAGCACTTTATTGGGAGAGGGAGACACGGCCAGGAATACTTAGCTGTCAGCCAGCTTCCTGCCTCCTCCACCTCAAGGAAGAACTGCAGAGCTGCTTGCAGGGTGAGTGGGAGTTCTGTGCTACTGAGCAGGAGTGAATTGGGGACAAGACTTTTTTTTCATATGGTAAAAATCCACTCCATGTGAGAAGAGAGCATCTTGTGAAGACAGATGGCCATACATGCGGCCTCTAGGAGGACTCCTCACCACTTCTCAGCCCCCTTGACTTCCATGTCGCCACGAGTCTTGCTACTGAGCAATTCTCTCCATCCTGTCTCCTTGAGTAAATGGAGGCATTCAGTCTCCTTTCCAGTTTTCAGTCTCCTTTAATCAGGACCATTGTATAAACTCCACGAAAAGAAGGCCAGTCCTGACACAGGGAAAGACTCCTGTGTACACCTCTCACTGTTAAACAAACGACATGTCCTTGCTCCAGCCTGGGCCCTGAACTCTTAAAAGCCAGAATTTTCTTCATAGAGGCCTCCCTACAGCTCATATGATGTGAACAAAGCCCGGGATAGACATATATCCCAGCTATGTCAGTCGAGAGTCCTAGAAACATGTGGAAACAGGCACTGCACTACCACTGTTAGAGACATATTCAAAAGTAGGTCCTGCAGTCCAGAAGTTTCACCTGAGCCACAGTTTGCTAATCAGGGATTGCTGAGACTCAGACTGTGGCATGTTTCTTTCTGAAGAGTGTTTCACCTGTTGGGGAAACTTCACACCCCTCTAGACTCAGGTTGAAAACAAAAGCTGCTATTTGATATTCCATCCACTTGCACTTCTCCAAGGATGGGGAAACTTGGACAGCCCCAATTCCCTTCTGGAAACATCTTTTTGCATATTATATGAAGAATTCATTTGATAAAGTCCTACAAAATTTTCCAGTGATACTTTCAGAATCAGTTATTATTGGTATTATTGTAATTATTCCAGAGTTAGAGCTTAGTTTGCTTCTGATCCAAGCAATTTATCTTGCTTAGTATTCCGTTGTAATTGTCCATTACTTTCATTTTCATTTCCTACAGTTGATGATACTTTTTTATTTTGAAAATGATTACCAAACTGGTCACTCTGAGCCCAAGGGCAAGTTAAATTATCTAGTATGTGCTCGCACAGTAGGTTTAAAATCAGACTCTCACATGACCAATTCAGCTAGGTAAATATTTCTCATATGAGCATAACATCAAAAAACTACCTATGTCAGAAATAGGCATATGGTGAGAAAGAAAGAAAGAGTGAGTGAGAGAAAGAGAAGGAGAATTCGTCATCTGTGATGGGGCCTAATTCGCTTTGGTCCCTTCATAGCTCAGTGCTAGTCTATGGGAGTACCTTAGGACCATGGTTATAAGAAGGTCCCTGAAAGCTCTGGTCCATCACAGGTTCTCCTAAAGGGCGATAAGAACACCTAAATGTTCAAGCTGTGAGATAAATGAGGAGGAAAAGAACTATATAAGCTATTCAATAGCAACCCAAACTCCTTGCTGAAATGGATGGATCTAGGGTCTACAAGATGAACCTAGAACATCTTCATGGTCCACAAAATAATGAAGTGCTCACAAAACCATCAGAACATTTGAAATGACACAGGAGTCAACTTGAAGGAACTCCCATTAACCAAATCTGGGACAATTTGAGTGTTAAAAAATTTGTAATGGTTTTTAACAGACTATAACAAAAATAGATGTTAGTCCATTGAGTAGAATAAAATTAATGAGTCATACAGAATTAAATAGATAACAGAATAAGTGAATGACTACATGGAATAAAAGGAAAAAATACCTCCTATGGTATAATTCCAACTAATAATGTAGAATAAAAGATGGAATCAAAACATCACCATTTTGCAGCCACCACAGAAATAATTGATTCAGGCAGTAATCATCAATGAATACTCAAACTATTGGATGAATGTTTGAGGAGGAACCATGTATGTATGTGTGTATATATAGTTTTAAAATATCTTCCCACAAATTACTTATAAATTACAAAGAAAAAATGAATAGTCATTTGGTATAATAGTAACTTCCCAGATGCTACCTTAATCAGGTAATCAAAGTGAACATCACCAGTAATGGAACAAACCTATCTCACATGCCTCCTAATGAGATACACTGAGAAGATTACAGGATCACTTCTACGTATTCCTGCCAAAAATACATAACCTGAATCTAATAGTGAAGAAACATCCAGCATACCTAAATTAAGGAACATTCTACAAACTGACTGGCCTGCATCTTCAATACTTAAGGTTTAAAAGAAAGAAAGCTGGAAGAAGGTTGCAGATTATAGGAAGCTAAAGATACCTGACAACCAAAGGCAGTGGATGATTCTGGATTGGCTCCTGACCCAGGATGACAGAGTATAAACGATGCTATTGAGAAATTGATTTGCATAGAAATTATAAATTAGATAGTAGTACTATATTAATGTAAACATTTCCTAATTTTGAGAATTTTTCTATGGTTATATAAATAATGTCCTTGGCTGGGTGTGGTGGCTCATGCCTGTAATCTCAGCACTTTGGGAGGCTGAGGCAAGTGGATCACAAGGTCAGGAGTTCAAGACCAGGCTGTTCAAGAGGGTGAAACCCTGTCTCTAACTAAAAATACAAAAATTAGCCAGACGTGGTGGTGGGCGCATGTAATTCCAGCTACTTGGGAGGCTGAGGCAGGGGACTGCTTGAACCCGAGAGGCGGAGGTAGCAGTGAGCCGAGATCATTCGGCTGCACTCTAGCCTGGGTGACAGAGCGAGACTCCATCTCAAAAATATATATATATTAATAACGTCCTTATTTTTAAGAAATAAATACTAAAATATTTTAGGGGAAAAACGGGCATGATAGCTCAACTTTATTCTCAATTATTTATAATTTATTCTCAATTATTTATATAAGGAAGTAAATATGTGAGCACAAATGATAAAGAAAGTTAGGCAGAATGTTACCAATTAGTGAATCTGGGTAACGTTATATGAGATATTTTATCATTTTTTCCCTCTAGGTTTAAATTATGTATAAATAAACTTACACTTAAAAAATAATTCAAAGCAATCCCAAGACACTGTGACAATTCAGCTACATTTGGAGTCCCTTAGTTTTCAGCCACCTTAGAGGGTTGTTTTTTTTTTTTTTTTTGAGACGGAGTCTCGCTCTGTCGCCCGGGCTGGAGTGCAGTGGCCGGATCTCAGCTCACTGCAAGCTCCGCCTCCCGGGTTCACGCCATTCTCCTGCCTCAGCCTCCGGAGTAGCTGGGACTACAGGCGCCCGCCACCTCGCCCGGCTAGATTTCTGTATTTTTTAGTAGAGACGGGGTTTCACCGTGTTCGCCAGGATGGTCTCGATCTCCTGACCTCGTGATCCGCCCGTTTCGGCCTCCCAAAGTGCTGGGATTACAGGCTTGAGCCACCGCGCCCGGCCTAGAGGGTTGTTTTCATCACTGATTTTTAGTGGAAATGGAATATTTCCCAAAGTGATACAGAATAATTAGGGGGTTTTTTTTTTCTGTCTTTTTTGAGTATTATATAACTCTGCCTGCGTTTTTGTTGTTGTTGTTTTGTTTGTTTGTTTGTTTTGTTAATCACATTCGACCTCAGATAGACCTGTTTTCTTCTCAGGTGGCTGCTCAGTAGAAATTCTAGCCACTGAGTCTACTCCAGGGAGATCAGTTCCTCAGAGGCTCTCATCTGCCTCACCTCTGTTCCTGTAATAGGCTGCATAAGCACGAGCAGTGGCTTGATGAGGGCTTCGAGCAAACACCCCCCGTAGGTCCTGCTGCCCGACATGCTGGATGTCCGCCCGGTCTTCTGGTAACCTGAAGGGCAATGAAGTTTCATGATCCTAGACCAAGGTGGTAAATTCCCTTTGTGAATAGCATCAGGATGCAGGTAGCTTTGCTGAGTGGCTCAGCGCTGGAATGTAGATCAAAGAGTCACAAACAAGTGGGTGCAGGTATATGGGCAAAAGTCAGTGTGGGCTTTCCATATGTCCTTTGACCTCCCACTCAAGGGTACAAATAATTTATAACCAGAATTTAACTAAAATCCTACATGATCCAGCCTTTGAAGAGTGTTAAGTCAAAAGCACAAAATACCAATAGATAAAAGATAGAACTGTAAGAAATTTCAAGTTTTCTTCAGTTTTAAGAAAACATAAAAGGGGACGGGGTAACTTTTAATGTACAACAAAACATCTAAAATATTCTTTCTCACTATCTCTTTCATTTTTTACTCAAAGCACCACTCTCTCTGAAACTCACAACCGTTTGCTTTGAGACTCTTAACTCCTCCTACTTATTAATTCATCCAACAAATAATTATTTAGCACCCACTCAATTCCAGGTACTATTCTGTGCCTTAAAGATGCAGTGGTAAAAGAATTAGATGCCAATTTCTGTCTTTCTGGACTGTATGCCTTGTAAAAAGAGGCATTGGATAGGGGAAAAGGGAGGGGAGCAGTTAGGCCATGTATTTTACTGAGAATAGGATGAGGACCATTGCAAGGTTTGAAGGTAAAATCTGTCTTACACCTTTAAACGATCACTCTGGCCTGGGTTCAGGACACACAGCTAGAGGCAATGCAAGAAGACAGTTAGGAGACTGATTTGGTCCCAGATGGTAGCAGTAGAGGTGGTGTGTAATTATAAGGTTTTGAATATGTCTTGAAGGTAGAGCTGACAGGATTTTGTATGAATAAGGAATGAGATGTTTAAAAAAGAGAGACATCAGAATGACCCCAAAAGTTTGGCCAGAACAACTGGGAAGATGACACATTGGCACTGACTGGGATTGGGAAGACCATAGAAGGAGCATGCTGGGAGGCCAGGAGTCTGGCTGTGGGGCCTTTTCCACAGCAGCAGAGCGAGCAGTTCAGGGGGAGGCCCAGGCGGTGATGTTGCTTTGGGCAGAACTGGTTCAGGACTGTCACATAAGATTTCTGTAGGCAACAAGATTATAAGGTTTATGTGGAAATTCTTCCACAACTGCCAATATCAGGAATGATTATGCTGTTTATTTTGTACTTATGCTCTGTTTCTGAAGAAGCAGGGAGGAGCTTGTTTAGATAGACAATGGTGTAATCATAGTGTCTTCCTAAGCATGAGGCCAAGTTTTCATAAATATCAACAAGGTGGTCTAAAAAGCTTGCACTGCTTTCCTAAGAATGGTTATCTCAGGAAGAGACGATACATTTACTTTTATGCTAATGAAGAAAGAATTCAATATGTGCCTGAAGCACAGAGGTCAGAACATTCAGCTGGCTAATAAAGTGAGCAGCCTTATTCACATGGTAGGGAAAGAGTCATAAATACTTTCTTAACTGCAGTGGGAAGCTAATACAAATCTTAAAATTTATTTAGGGTTTGTTTACTCTTTGGCCTTTAGTCAATATCAAAATTGCTTTATCCTTCGACAACAGAAAGCCTGTTAATTATTGCCAGTGTTTGGCTGTAGACTTTGGTTTAAGTTCCTTGCTTTCTTTCTGATCTACAGTTCTTTCTGAACTACTATGAAAAGAGCAATCAAGTTTGAGTCAGAAAATCTGGGGTTATGTCTTGGTTCTGTGTGAGTGTTCAGCTTAGTGGCATTTAAAGAATTAAATAATGATACACATGTCTGAAACCATTCTAAAAACAAATGTAGTTCTGTTATTTTTTTCTCTCCTGATTCCTTGTTCTTCCCTCTTTTTGTTAAGCTTCAAAACCCTCAGGGCTAAAATCATGCTCTGGGTAAATAGAAGACTGAGTGATTGATTGAAAAGAGTATTTTAATGAATTGTACTTTTTGAAAACTTCCCCATTGCTCTTTAAGGGTAATTTCAAGAAAGTGGGGGAAAAACAGATATCTGAATGGCAAAACAGATCTGAAATAAGCAAATGGAAAGAGATGGAAAAAATTTTATACCCATACAGTTTAGCTCTGGGGAAAGGCAAAATAAAAAGGATGCCTTTTTTGCATGATAAGTAGGAACAGACCAAGCACTGTCACCAGGCTTTAAATGAGTTATTTTTAAATGTATTTGGCATGTTTTCACTTTAGCCAGGAAATCTAGATGAAAGGGGCATATATATTGTGTAATTGCAGACAAATTGCAGACGGGAATTGTGAATACCAGAATCTGCCCAGGTCTGGCACGAAGTAAGGGGAAGACATGTGTCATCTCATCTTTCCTCTGGGGCTGCTGGCTGAGGCTGACACAGCAAAAGCCTCCAAAGGGTAGGGGGAATGACAGTCCACTCTTCCGGAGCTTGTGTAATTAAGAGTTTCTTGGTGTCCTTTAACCTGCTCGCCCTTGGCTCTCCTAGACACTTTCTCTTGAAGTGGAGACAGGACAAGGCAGGGGAGGTGTGATGGCACGACAGTGTGAGAGAAAGATGCAGCTGTTCTCTTCCTTACGCCAGGACTGGTGAACCTGGGACATTCATCTATCAAAGTATTTGGGGCAGATAGTCCTCATTGCAGGGTTTCCTTCAGCTCACTAGATGCTGGCACCTTTCATTTATACAAATCCAGTCTTATATTTTAAGAAAACATCTGAAAGATGCCTCATTTTGCCCGTGTCTACAATATTTGAAAGATGTCATGATTTTGGAAAAACCAAGACTAATTGTACTTTTTATTTATTTCCAAATTTTGCTCATTTTCTACTAATTTTTCATCTGTTATATACTCAGCATCACAAGTGTTAATTTTTAGTATCAATATTTATTTTTCTGCTTTTACATTCAACTGGATTTTCCAAGTGATATGAGATATTTTGTTTCTTTTAGCATTTTTTTTTTTTTTTTTGGCCAAGAGCCAATGAACTTGAACTTCAAAAGGTTGGAGCCTTGTTTAGAAAAAAATTTTAAGTATAAAGTCTAATTAAAGAAAAAAATCCTTGGATGGAACCACACTCCCAAGATTAATATAGGGAATAAATAGCTTTGTCACAAAGCTGCCTGTCACCATAGCCAAAGTAGGATAATAAAAGTACATAAATGCATTATTTGAATATTGCATGCAATCCTGGCAATATATTTTCTAAGAACCAGCGTGAAGGTGGCTGTACAGGACAATTTCCCCCACCCAGTGTCTGTAGATCCATAACAACATTTTAAGAAAAAAATAATATCCTTCACTGCTGCCCTTGAGTGACAAAACTGATGAAAAAGAGTCACAGATAACTCTGGCTGACAATACAAACATCCTCCACCCATCCTGCAGGTTATTAACAGGTGTCAATCAAAGGTGGAAATCTAATCAAATCTCAGTGCAATTCCCTAGGAAATTATGGAACCAATATCATCTATGAAGGATCAACCCTCCTCCCACCTACAAACAACAACAACAAAACACCCTTTCTGGCACTAACTTGATTTTCTGGGGGCCCAGTCTGCTTAGGAAAGGAAAAGTCACCAAGGTTCATTGTTTTCCTAGGCAGTTGGTGCTCCATGAGTTTAAAGGGAGTTCCAGATGGGCAGAGATGATGAAAGAATCATCCGAGTGAAACACTTCCCTCTTGGGTGTTAAATATTGCATTTATTGCGTCCACGGAGCTGTTGAAACCAACAGAACTAATGAGAGAGCTGGTATCTGACAAAGACTCGCACTAACTAACATCGGGGCAACATGCCAAAAGAAAGAGCCAAGTGACCTCGTGGAGGGCAGGGACATAGGGAGTGTGATCTTGGAAAAGCTGTCTCCCCAGCCAGAAGCAAAAGAAAGGTAGTAGTATTTGCCCAGGGACACTTGGGTTTTAATCTAAATTACAGTGAAGGGACATATGGAACCGGAATAGACAGAGAAACCAGCTACAGTGCCAGTGGGTAAATGATTTTCTTTTACTATTATATTGTAAATGACACAAAGTATTCTGCTGGGGTCATAGCACATTTGGGCATTTTTTTCTCATTGACACAGAATTAAATATATTACCCAAAACAATGGTCAGAATTTTGTTTTCCGTGGAAAACAGACTGGCTTAGAGGAAGAGAATAATGTTGCTAACTTTGACCCAGAAACCCCTCAACTCCTTATTTGGGGGCTGTTCTAACCACTTTGAACTTATCATCTCAGTTTTTCTCATCAAAAGCCATATGGATCGGTATTATTATTTTCATTCCCACCTCACAGATGAGAAAACTAAAGACCGGAAAGGTTTACTAACTGCCCAATAGCATGGGGTTAATGAGTGTTCAGAGTCAGGTTTCTAACCCCAGATGCCTCCCTGTTCCACACAACTTTGTGTTTCTGTACTTAGTCGTGCCCTTAGTGGTGCTCCAGTTTATAAAGGGAAATGCTGTTAAGTAATGTGTTTGCCACCTGACTCTTATATCTAGGAAGGAAGTTTGGGGGTAGGAAAAAGAATCCCATAGATTATCAGAGCTGGAAGCTACTACCTTTGAGGTTACGGCCACTGCAGCATTGAACAAATGAAACACACACTGAACCCAGAATGAGAAGATGCACTTGCTCCCAGTCATGTAAAGCATCCCCACCTGAGCTGGAGTTCAGAGACCAACCCCTTGACTTTAAGATCAAGGCCCTTCTCAAAACACTATACTTCTTTCACTAACATGGCAAGCTAGTTTATGGGTCAGAATAAATGTAGACCCACGGGAGCCTGTGACCTCTGCTACGGGCTCAGAGCCTAAGTCCCACAACAACGAGTGAGTTTTCAAGTTCATGCTGTGGAAACACCAGGCTGCACAAGACTCTGGAGGACACATAGTTTCTGCACCCGATGAATGTAAGGTGCTGCTGGTACCACATTTGCTCATCAGTGTTTAAACATAGTCCCGTAGTCACCACTATTAAGAGCACTTATTATTCTTTTTTTTAATTTTTATACTTTAAGTTCTAGGGTACATGTGCACAATGTGCAGGTTTGTTACATATGTATACATGTGCCGTGTTGGTGTGCTGCACCCATTAACTCGTCATTTACATTAGTTATATCTCCTAATGCTATCCCTCCCTCCTACCCCCTCCCCACAATAGGACCTGGTGTGTGATGCTCCCCTTCTTGTGTCCAAGTGATCTCATTGTTCAATTCCCACCTATGAGTGAGAACGTGCGGTATTTGGTTTTCTGTTCTTGCGACAGTTTGCTGAGAATGATGGTTTCCAGCTGCATCCATGTCCCTACAAAGAACACAAAGTCATCCTTTTTTATGGCTGCATAGTATTCCATGGTGTATATGTGCCACATTTTCTTAATCCAGTCTGTCATTGATGGACATTTGGGTTGATTCCAAGTCTTTGCTACTGTGAATAGTGCTGCAATAAACATATGTGTGCATGTGTCTTTATAGCAGCAGGGCTTATAATCCTTTGGGTATATCCCCAGTAATGGGATGGCTGGGTCAAATGGTATT
>NW_012114455.1:8660286-8689300 GCF_000951035.1 Colobus angolensis palliatus | reverse complement strand
TAGGAGTGGTGAGAGAGGGCATCCCTGTCTTGTGCCAGTTTTCAAAGGGAATGCTTCCAGTTTTTGCCCATTCAATATGATATTGGCTGTGGGTTGTCATAAATAGCTCTTATTATTTTGAGATACGTTCCATCAATACCGAATTTATTTAGAGCACTTATTATTCTAAGGTGCTTACGCTGTGGACAATATGTACTCCAGAGCTCAAAATACTAAATTTACCGTTTCTATTCTATCCTTGTCTTTTGACTTTATGTTACCTTAGTGGACCAGAACAGGGTTGTTCAACCTTACCACAATTGACTTTTTGGGTTGAAATACGTTTTATAGGTACAGGGTTGTCCTATGCATTAAAAGATGTATACCTTTTCTGGTTCTGTTCACTAGATTTCTGCAGCATCCTCCAACCAAGTCTCGTCAAACAAAAATGTCTCTAGACATTGTCGAATGTCATATGGAGAGCACAATTGTCTTTTGTTGAAAATTGCTGGGCTTGAGTCTTCCTGAGATTAAGTACTATGCATTCTATCTGCTCTAGGTTTCTGTCTCATTCTCTTCAGTTGTAAAACAGAAGGTTGGATGAGATAAACTTTAATTTACATTCCCACTCTCAAACACAATGACTCATCTCCCTTTCCAGGTCTGATCTTCCAGGCTTCAACAATGCTTCCTAACAGGGCAAAATCATGGATAAGTCCTGAGGCAAAGTCAGGGAGGGCAGGTCACCAGGTAAACTACCCAAAAAGCACTCTTTTGGGGTCATGGTGAGAGGTGAAGCCAGCGGGACTTCCTGGGTCGAGTGGGGACTTGGAGAACTTTTCTGTCTTACAAGAGGATTGTAAAATGCACCTATTGGTGATCTATAAAAATGCATGCATCAGCACTCTGTAGCTAGCAAGGGGATTGCAAAATGCACCAATCAGTGCTCTGTAAAACCCACCAGTCAGCACTCTGTAAAATGCACCAATCAGCAGGATCCTAAAAGTAGCCAATCGCAGGGAATATTGAACAAAGGGCACTCTGATAGGACAAAAACGGAACATGGGTGGGGACAAATAAGGGAATAAAAGCTGGCCACGCCAGCCAGCAGTGGCAACCTGCTGGGGTCATCCTCCACCCTCTGGAAGCGTTGTTATTTCGGTCTTCACAATAAACCTTGCTACTGCTCACTCTTTGGGTCCATGCCATATTTAAGAGCTGTAACACTCACGGCAAAGTTCCGTGGCTTCATTGTTGAAGTCAGCGAGACCACGAACCTAGCAGAAGGATGGACACAGTGGGAGTAGGTGATAAAAAATTAACCAGAGAACACAGAAGGAAAATTTTGTGAGCTAGAGAAACCAATTAACCTCATGAAAAATAGAAAGAGCGGCCAGGAAACCGAGTAAAGACATTAAGAGTGGACCTTGAGAGCAAAACAGGTAAACGCAGGTAAGTCACTCTTGTTTTAAGATTGTCAGCTTGGGGATGAGTCCTCATGAGGCCTGCAAAGGGCCCCCAGCAATGGAGTCAGGCTTCTTGCCTGTGGAAACACATGTTCAGGGGATGCTCTGTGAATGCATTTCCCTGTCTGGTGTGGTTAGTAAAATATGTTTCATTATGTATTTAACACATATTTTTTATCACCTACAGTTTGCAAAGTGCTGTCTTTGGTAACAATGGGAGACAAAAAGATTAATTAAATGTGGAATTTGTCTCAGTGTGACTTAAAACCCAGCAAGTGTGATATACTTGCAGTCAATGAACAGGAGAGTAAAGGGGATCTGAGGAAGAGCCAGACAATGGTCAGTGTAGGCTCAGAATGGAATAGCCATACACACACACACACACACACACACACACAGAGACACAGACACACAAACACACACAAATAGTAGTGCCGCATTTACAAGATTCCTAATGCTCCCATTTACCCCACTGGAAAGCTCTAGTGCACGACATTCTAACCGAGCTCTCAGGTCAGGAGACTTCAGGGGTATTTCCTCCTTAATGTATGATGGATTGTTGATTGCAATTTTAGTGGGAAGAATTAAATTTGCATTAGGTATTTTTAGACCAAAAGTCTGACAACAGTCCACTAAGTAAATGTGTAGCCAGGTATCTGTGCACTTTGAATCCTAGGATTTAGCAGTATACAGCCACCTAGAAGAACAACACCCTTCTAAGGACTGAGACTGAAAATAGAGTTGCATATTAATTTGCAGCAATTCTCCTCTGGCCTCATCTAAAAGTGTACCTTGACACTGATCAGCAAACGTAAGCCAGCCTTGTTTCTAAAATTTAAAAAAGAAAATCTTTTCTAAGTCTTATTTCTTTGCTAATTTACTTCTGTCTTGATCTAAAGTGAACCCTCTCCTGCCATAAACAAGAATAATTTGGCTGCTCTGCTTTTGTGCATCCTGAGCCCTTTCCTTTAACAATCTTGATGAGCATGCGGGGTTGTGTGCTGCATACCAATAGCCACTCCAAGCCTGAAAAAGAGGTAGTCATCCCAACCCACACCATCTGTGGTCTCAGCTAGATTTGTGGCATGTCTCCCTGAGCTGGAGCAAACCTCCCTCTGTCTCGAGTACGTTGAGAATCAGAAATAAAAAATAAATTAAGACAAGTAGGCAAACATTAAAATGAGTTGTTACAGAACATTTGTGTAGATTCCAATCTTCAGTGTCAAGAGAGCATCATTCTGCTATAATAGTATCTTTTCATGAAAGCACTTCAAGGCAGTCAGTCATAAATAAGCAGCCAGTGAAAGGAATGACAATGTCAAAATGGAAACTGAGTCAGGAAGGGTCTTTATTATTGCTTAAACAAAGCGTCTGTGACTATGAAGAGGGAAAGGTGAATGGCAACAATGAAGAAAAGAAACCCAGCTATTGTATTGCTGTCGTGTGCATGTCAACAGAAAATCTGGCTCCGGTGGGCTGACAGGTTGTCTGGATAAACAGGTTAGGGCCAGAAATATTCATTTATGATGAGAAGTGTCTTCTTACGCCTTGTATCAGGAGCTCCAGAAGCATGGACAAGGACAGCGATGGCTCTATAAATCAGTGAGGGCATTTTGTTGTTTGAAAAGCATTATCTCAGCGTCTGTCCAGGCAATTTTGAAGAGCCCTATCCCTCCCCCTTATCAGAGTGCAGCAGCTTTAAATGCAGATAAATACCCTCTAATGAAAATCACAAACGGAAGTCTTCAGTCCTTATAAGTTCCAGTTAATAATTTACTTATATGTACCTCAGAGTTTGTCTAAATATAGAGCCACGTGTGCACCACTGGCACTACAAAAGGGGCCACTGTTCTACCACAGAATAGGTGTCCCGCACAGTCTCCCTCTTGGATGGAGAAGAGAAGGTGGCCTGGGACTAGAGAGAGTTCTCTGTTGATCCAAGTATTATTCACCTAGAGGCCCTTGGCTTTGTTTTCCCTGATTCCAAATGGGGATATTCAAGACTGGAACATATTACCTACCGAGTTGAAGGTAGCTGTTCTGGAGAGCTTTCTCTTCATGGCAGTTAACAAAGGGCCCATCTCTGCCTCTGGTGCAGTGGGCAGTCTGCGGTCTATTTTACGTTGAGTGGGGCTAGGCCAGGAGAGGCATGGTACAAGGCATGGGGAATGACAGCAGATCTGATCAGCACTGTGCTTCTGAAGTAGTATCATGCATTTGTCTTTATGTTTATGTAGTGTATATTTACTTTTTATTTTTGTCTTCTTCACTCCCCCACCCTAAGCAGCTGACTTTGACATGTGCTCTGTTGCCTGGTCCTGGATATGTCATTTGTGCTTACATTTGCTTTGCGGTTTGCTATTTGAAGTATCATTAGTTGCTTCCTCATCCTGGCTTTACCATCATCCCATTTGCCATCTGGATGTAGCACATTGCTATAAGCACTGCAGCCCCATATACACAATTATGTAGTTCCTTACACTGCTAGGGGAGTTTGTTATTTCTTTAGAAAACAAGGATGCGATGTGCATACAAGCTTGAGCTCTGATTTCACCATCTAAGGCATTTGATAAATTCTTTGGGACTATTTCTAGTTGCCATCATCGTTTCTTGCAGAAAGTCTGTGTTATGTATTTCCATGTACTCTAAAGGGCATATCAGAATTTGCTAAATGGATGCAATGCTTGCCTTCTAGAAACCTGCAGGCCGAAATGGACAGTATGAGCATACGTTGATAATGATATCCAACTGCACAGTCCACAAAACATCTTTTCCTCCAATGAGTTTTTGACTGAAATAAATTGATAAAATTATTGTTAAATTGGTGAGAGAGTATATATGCACTATTGAGCAGTAGGAGAAACTGTTAGAATGGGGAATGAAGAATTTTAAAACGTTATAATAGTTCAGTTTGGCCGGATCTGTAGGGGATCTAGATAAAATGTTATTTAAAAAATGGCACCATTGAACATAGTGATTTTCTACAAAAGTTTTCCTTTCCTTTTTCTTTTTTTTTTAAATTTTTGAGATGGAGTCTTGCTCTGTCACCCAGGCTGGAGTGCAATGGCGCGATCTTGGCTCACTGCAACCTCTGCCTCCTGGGTTCAAGCGATTCTCCTGCCTCAGCCTCCCGAGTAGCTGGGATTACAAGCACCCACCACCATGCCTGGCTAATTTTTGTACTTTTTAGTAGAGACCATGTTGGTCAGCCTTGTCTCAAACTCCTGACCTCAGATGATCCACCTGCCTCGGCCTCCCAAAATGCTGGGATTGCAGACATGAGCCACCGTGCCCAGCCTCTTTTTCTTTTGCAACCCAATAATTTCAGTTGCCCTGGCTAAAAACCTCTAAATCCTTTTTGAGCCATTTTTCTTTTTCCACCAAATCAAATTTGTCATAGTCTTAATACTTTCATTCTGAATGTATCTTAACATCTTGCCATCTCCATTTTCAGCCTACTGCTGAACCTTGGCAAGTCTCTCTAAGACAATTCCCTTACCTTTGATTTCTGCTCATTTCTATTCATCTGCCCACTGGCACTAAACAATGGTTCTTATATACATATATCATTCATGATTAAATAAACCTATACCTTTTCTTCATTTCCTGAACCTGGAAAGCCTTTTTTTGTACGATGTAATTATAAAAATCTTATTTACACTCCATAACCCCTTTAGTGAAACCCTCAGCAACCACACGCAGTCTGAATAAGACTTTATCTGTCTTGAACTTTGAGCTCTATCAGCACCACAGTTACATAATTAATTGTTGTCCGAATTCCTTCAGATATACATTTACCCCTGTAGTTTATCTCTAGGCCTTATACTTTATTTTTAGCCACCATCTCACCAAGCGTAAAGTTTATTGAACACACATAGTAGGTGAACAAACAAAGCTTTGATTATTTTTCCAGGCAATTCTCTAAACCGTAAAGTTTAAGGATACATAGCAAATTCTTAATGTGCCTAACAATCCATTATGCATCTATAACACATAATTTGTACAAAATTATTTTGGCCTATTAATATTTTGCTTTATATTACATCTCGAGTTAGCTAGCATTAGTGGTTGAATTCTGACAGAGAATGACCTTTGTAGGAAAATCATGCCTACAGTTTCTGATCTTGAATTGGGCCTTTAATATTTTTCACTCTAACTTGGTTGTGAACCATGATCCATTTAATTAAAATCCACTTTTAGACACAAAAGAAATCAACAATCTGAAAGAAACTGAAATGTCACATTCTTCAGCCCTCTCTGTTGAGTGCTCTGAATTTCTTCTTGAAGCATTTGCTGAAGGCATTTATAGGCCCTTTTCACCAGAAATAAAACCTAACACCAGCTGAGTCAGAATCAAGATTATTTCAAATCTTGGACATGTTTTACTTTCAATGTTTTTCCATCTTAGCAGCACTCTGAGTTCATGTTTTAATTGCCATATGCATCCAGGATGTATACTTTCAAAGCAGAGACAGGCAGAATGCCAAAACACCACAAAATGGAGAAATGCCCAAAAAATTGGAATGTATTGCTAAATAACTTGTTTTATAAAAATATTCCTCTTTTTCCAGGTCCCTATGAGTTTAGGGTAAGTTTACTCTCAGTAACTAAATATTTGGATGCTTGGGTGAACTAGACTCTGAACTCCTTGAGGTTTGTGGCGCTCACGCATGCCTTCAGTCTAATGAAGGGATGGGGAGGAATTTATGATAACTCTTCAGTACTCTGGACAGCTCCTGCTGCCTGCCTGCCTGCAATGGAAAAGCTTCATCAACAGATTGTTAATTTCCCTCTTTTCTCCCTGAATAGCATTATGCCTTCTGGCAGAAAGCAGTGTGTTGCATCCATCCATGCGCTCTCACCTGTGGACATGTGGAGCTGTCTAATGGGCTCCTGCTTTTTGCCCCACTGGGCTGTGACTGAGCAGGGAGACAGAGCTGTACAAGTTGCTAATTGTCTCAGCCTGTAACTCTTGAATGATGAAAAAGATTAAAAGGGAAGGAAAACAGCTATTATATCTCTTTCCTGAAAAAACTTGCACTGTGAAAGGCTCATTAACATCATTAGTGTTCCATTAACCTCTAGCCAGACAAATAAGCTGGAGGTAATTTCAGAGCATGGGGAGAAAGAAAAAGAGAGAAAGGAATTTAAAAATTATCTGGGTGTAGTTGACATTTTCCAACTACCTCGACTGAACATTTGGACAGACACCAGCAACTTTACTTACTTTACTGCCAGCCTGGTATTGGAGGGTAGCCAGGACTCTGGCTGCTAGGAAGGCCTGTAGGTAATAGCGAGTGGGGAGATTCATTGATTGGGACAAAATGAAATTCATTTTAACACAACAACACATGAAATCTTGCAAAGAAACACTGTGTGATACAATAGAAGCTTAAAAATATCTACTGCAAAATTATGTTCCATTGTATGAACAAAAAAAGGCTCTTCACCTTGTAATTTTTTCCCGTCACATTTTGTTTTATTCTAATCCACCCCTCCATGCCTGGCCCGCGTTGTTTGATCCCCAACCTCACTAAACCTGCTGCAAATCAGGAAGTTGGATGCAAAGCATTGTTCAGGCTATCAATCTTTAGGTTTCCTGGCATAGAGGCGGCAATTTTTTAGATGGGGACATATTTTAGATTTTATTTTTGATGTAATCTCAAAATACAATATGGATTTTGGTGACTCAGTTTTTCTTCCTATAAAAAGAAGACTCTGTAAGTTTCCTAAGTATTCTGTGTGGAAACTGATAGATGTGTAAAGGTTGATCAAGTAGAATAAGTGCTAAAACTATGGTTTACAATGATCTGATCTAATACAAGTCTAAACAAATGCATAAGTTAAAAATGTCTGTCTCAAAGTAGGAATCCCCAGGTCACTATTAGAAAAAAAGTAATGTCGTGGTTTTGGTATTAATTTTTGATGTGAAATTGATTTTCATTATGTCCCTTTTTTGGATTCAAGTATGAGAAGCTGATGACAACAATCAAGGTAGCTTCAGAGGGATACTCTCCCCAGGAGCCACTGGTCGTTCTCTTCCCCAGAGTG
This sequence comes from Colobus angolensis palliatus, assembly GCF_000951035.1. Classification (NCBI taxonomy): domain Eukaryota; kingdom Metazoa; phylum Chordata; class Mammalia; order Primates; family Cercopithecidae; genus Colobus; species Colobus angolensis. The sequence continues at coordinate 8,681,804 of NW_012114455.1, read as the reverse complement.
GAGATGCTGGCTCTCTGCTGAGAACCTGATACTGTTCCTAGGGCTCCACTCCCCTGTTTATAGCCCACAGTCATAATTCTGTCTCACTTAGAGAGATCTCAGATTTCACATCAACACAGACGTACAACTTGGAATAGTCAAAATCAAATTTGACCTAGTTTTTTTTTTGTTTTTTTCTTTTGAGATGGAGTCTCGCTCTATTGCCCAGACTGGAGTGCAGTGGCATGATCTCAGCTCACTGCACGCTCCGCCTCCCAAGTTCACTCCATTCTCCTGCCTCAGCCTCCCCGGTAGCTGGGACTACAGGTGCCCGCCACCACACATGGCTAATTTTTTTTGCATTTTTTATTAAAGACGGGGTTTCACCGGGTTAGCCCGGATGATCTTGATCTCCTGATCTCGTGATGTACCCGCCTCAGCCTCCCGAAGTGCTGAGATTAACAAGCACGAGCCACCACCCCCAGCCAATTTGGACTAGTTTTTGAGAATGCATTTCCCAGAATAGTAGATGTTTCAGAGCTTGTCTCATCCTGAGAACAATTCTCTTAGCCCTGATGGAGTTGTTTAGATCCATTTTCCAGAAGTTTTAGGATGTTAGCAACAGAGATTTCCCATATACCATCTGCCCCTGTTCATGCTGCAAATCTGCTGCAATCTCCCTCATTATCAACATCTCACACTACAGTGGTATGTTTCATAAAATTGATTTAACTACATTGATACATCTTTATTATTCAAAGTCCATAGTTTACATTAGTGTCTACTTTTGATGTTGTGTATTCTATGGGTTTTGGCAAAGGTGTAATGACATGTATCCACCATGATAATATCATACAGAATGATTTTACTTCCCTAAAAACCTACCTATTCATCACTTCCTTCTAACACTTGGAAACCACTACTTTTCTTACTGCCTCCCAAGTTTTGCTTTTTGCATAATGTCATATTGTTGGAATCAGACAGTACACAGTTTTTACAGATTGGCTTCGTTCACTTGGCAATATGCATTTAAGTTTCCTCTATGTATTGTCATGGCTTGATAGCTCATTCCTTCTCAGTGCTGTATAATATTCCAACGTCTGGAAGTACCACAGTTTATCCATTCACATACTGAAGGACACTTTGGTTGCTCCCAAGTTTTGGACAATTATTAACAAAGTTGCCATACACAACCATGTGCAGGTGTTTTTATGAGCATAAGTTTTCAATTCATTTTGTGTAAAAAGCAAGGAGCATTATGGCCAGATCATATGGTAAGAGTATGTTTAGTTTTGCAGTTGCCGAACTGTCTTCTAAAATGGCCATACAATTTTGCATTCCAACCAGCAATAAATAAGAGTTTCTGTTGCTCCATATGACGTCCTCATCAACATTTGATACTGTCAGTGTTTGGATTTTTGTCATTCTAGTAGGTAAGTAATGGTGCTTCATTTTAATTTGCAGTTTCCTAATGGCATATGAAGCTGTGCAATTTTTAAATCAGGTTGTTACATATTTCCTGTTGGATTTCAAAAGTTGTTTGTATATTTTGGATAATAGTTTTTTCTGAAATCATATATGCCTTTTACAAATATTTTCTCCCGGTTTGTGGCTTTTCTTCTCAATCCCTTGACAGAGTCAAGAGCATAAGTTTTTAATTTTAATGCACTCTAGCTTATCAATTATTTCTTTCATGGATTGTGCCTTTGCTGTTACATCTAAATAACTCACTGTTGTGGGCCAGGTGTGGTGGCTCATGCTTGTCATCCCAGCACTTTGGGAGGCTGAGGTGGGCAGATCACAAGGTCAGGAGTTCAAGACCAGCGTGGCCAATATAGTAAAACCCCGTCTGTACTAAAATACAAAAATTAGCGGGGCATGGCGGCGGGCACCTGTAGTCCCAGCTACTCGGGAGGCTGAGGCAGGAGAATCACTTGAACCCAGGAGGCGGAGGTTGCAGTGAGCCAAGATCATGCCACTGCACTCCAGCCTGGGCAACAGAGTGAGATTCCGTTCAAAATAAATAAATAAATAAAAATTAAATTAAAATAACACGTTGTTGTATCCAAGGTCATCTAGACTTCTCTTATGTTATCTCCTGGGAGTTTTATAGTTTTGCATTTTACATTTGGCCCTATGATCTATTTTCACTTCCTTTTGGCAAAAGGTATAGGGATTGTGTCTGCATTCATTTTTGTAATATGTGCATGTCTGTTGTTCCAGCATGATTCGTTGAGGACTATCTTTACTCCATTGTATTGCCTTTGGTCCTCTGTCATGGATCAGTTTACTGTATTTGTGTGTGCCTGTTACTGGGTTCTCTATTCTGTTCTATTCATTTATTTGTGTGTTTTTATACCAATATCACAGTCTTGATTACTGTAGCTTCATAGTAAGTCTTGAAGTCGGGTCGTGTCAGTCCTCCAACTTTGTTTTTCTCCTTCAATATTGAGTTAACTATTCTGGTCGTTTTCCTCTTCATATGAATTTTAGAGTCATTTTTTCAGTATTTGCAAAATAACTGCAAAATAACTTGCTGGTATTTTGTTTGGAATTGTGTTTTATCTATACGTTCAGTTGGGAATAACTGGCATCTTGATAATATTCAGTCTTAGTCTTTTACTTTTTTATAACTTTTATTTTAGGTTCAAGGGGTACTTGTGCAGATTTTTTTCATGGGTAAATTGCATGTTGCTGGGGCTTGGTGTACAAATTATTTCATCACGCAGATAGGGAGCATAGTACCTGATAGGTAGTACTTTGATCTTCACCCTCCTTCCACCCTTCCTGCTCAAGTAGACTCAGGTGTCTCTTCCCAGCTTTGTTCCCATGTGTACTCAATGTTTAGTTCCTACTTATAAAATGAGAGCACATGGTATTTGGTTTTCTGGTTTTGCATTAATTTGCTTATGATAATTGCCTCCAGCTGCAGCTACGTTGCTACAAATAACATAATTCCTTCCTATTTATGGCTGCATAATATTCCACGGTATATATGTGCCACATTTTCTTTATGCAATCCACCATTGACGGACCTAATTAAACTAAAGAGCTTCACACAATGAAAGAAACTCTCAACAAAGTAAATGAACAACTTACAGAATGGAAGAAAATATTTGCAAACTGTGCATCTGACAAAGGTCTAATATCCAGAATTTATAAGGAACTTGAACAATTCAACAAGCAAACAACAAATAACCCCATTAAAAATGGGCAAAGGACACAAACAGACACTTCTCAAAAGAAGACATACATGCATCCAACAGGCACATGAAAAACTGCTCAACATCTCTATTCATCACAGAAATGCAAATCAAAACCACAATGAGTTACCATCTCACACCAGTCAGAATGGCTATTATTAAAAACTCAGGCCAGGGGCAGTGGCTCACACCTGTAATCCCACCACTTTGGGAGGCCAAAGTGGGTGGATTGTGAGGCCAGGAGATCGAGATATCCTGACTAACTCGGTGAAATCCTGTCTCTACTAAAATACACGAAAAAAAATTAGCCGGGCATGGTGGTGGGCGCCTATAGTCCCAGCTACTAGGAAGGCAGAGGCAGGAGAATGGCATAAACCAGGGAGGAGGAACTTGCAGTGAGCTGAGATCACACCACTGCACTCCAGCCTGGGTGTCAGAGTAAGACTCTGTCAAAAATAAAAAAATAAAAAAATAACAGATGTTGGCAAAGTTTCAGAGACTACTGACTCTGTTTATGAAGATGAACTATCTCTTCATTTATTTAGTTTTTCTTTTATATCTTTGTAGTTTTCTTCATATGGAATTTGGTAGTTTTCTTCACATAGGTCTTGTATATGTTATCATATTTATCTCTATTTTATTTTGGGGTGCTGATGTCAATGGTAATGGGGTTTATTTTCAAATGCCATTTGTTCATTGCCAGTATGTAAGAAATTGATTGAATTTTGTGTATTAACCTTACATCCTGCAACCTTGCTATAATTGTTAAGTTGGTTTTTCTTTTTTGTTGTTGTTGTTGATGCTTCTGTATTTGCTATATAGATAATCATGTCATCTGCGAAGAAATACAGTCTTATTTCTTCCTTCTCAATCTGTATGTATTGTATTTTCTTTTATTTTCTCATTATGTTAGTTAGAATTTCCAATACAAGGATGAAAAGCAGTGGTGAGAGGAAACATCTTTGACTTGTTCTTGATTTTAGTGGGGAAGTCTAGTTTCTCACCATTAAGTATGGTGCTAGCTGTAGGTTTTCTGGAGATGTTCTTTATCAAATTTTAAAATTCTCTTCCTATTCCTGGTTTGCTGAGAGATTTTATCATGAATGGATGTTGGATTTTGTAAAATGCATCTATTGATATGATTGTGTGATTTTTCTGCTTTAGTCTGTTGATGTGATGAATAGCATAAATTGTCTTTAGAATGTTTAACCAGCCTTGCATACCTGGGATAAATCCCACTTGGTAGCAGTGTATATTTCTTTCTGTACATTGTTGGACTGAATTTGCTAAGGTTTTGTTGGGGATTTTTTCTTCTGTGTTTATGAGAAATAATTGATCTGTAGTTTTCTTTGCTTGTAGTGTCTTTCATGGTTTTGGTATTAGGGTAAGGCTGGCCTCATAGAATCATGAAGTATTAAGAAGTATTTCCTCTACTTCTATCATCAGAAAGAGATTGTAGAGAATTGGTGTAATTTCTTCCTTAAATATGTAGTAGAATTCACTAGTGAAACCATCTGGGCCTGGTGCCTTTTGCTTTAATAAGCTATTAACTGTTTATTTAATTTCATCAGTTAACATGGGACTATTCAGATTGTTTCTTCTCGTGTAAGTTTTGGCAGACATGTCTTTGAAGAAAGTGGTCAGTTTCATACAGGTCATCAAATTTGTTAGTACAGTTGTTCATATTTCTTTACGATCCTTTTAATGTCCATGGGTTGGTAGTGATGTCCCTTCTTTCATTTCTGATACTAGTAAATTGGTTCTTCTCTCTTTTTTTCTTGGTTATTCTGGCTAGAGGCTTATTTGTTTTATTGATCTTTTCATAGAACCAGTTTTTGGTTTCATTGATTTTCTCTGTTAATTTTCTCTTTTCCATTTCATTGACGTTTGTTCTAATTGTACTATTTATTTTCTTCTGCTTACTTTGGATTTAGCTTCCTTTTTTTTTTTTATTTTCTAAGTTGGAAGATTAGATTGTTGGTTTTAAATCGTTCTTCTATAAATCTTCATCTAAGCATGCTTTAGATGCATCCCACACATTTGATAAGTTCCATTTTCATTTACTTCAAAATATTTTAAACTTTCTCTTGAGATTTATTCTTTAACCCACATGTCATTTAGAAGTGTAATGTTTAATCTTCAAGTATCTTAAGATTTTTCCAGTGATCTTCCTGTTATTGATTTCTAGTTTAATTCAATTTTTGTTTGAGATCAGACATTGCACAATTTCTATCTTTTACATTTCTTAAGGTATGTTTTCGGTTCTGGACGTGGTCTATCCTGATAAATGTTCCACATGAGCTTGAGAAGAATGTGTGATCATGTGTTGTTGGATAAAGTAGTCTATAGATTTCAATTATATCTAATTGACTCATGACAGTTTTCAGTCCAACTGTGTCCATACTGATTTTATGCCTGCTGGATCTGTCCACTTCTGAAAGAGGGACAGTCCTTAAAATCCCCAACTGTGATCATGGATTCCTCTGTTTCTCCTTGCAATTCTATCAGTTTTTTGTCTCATATGTTTTGCTGCTCTGTTGTTAAGTGCATACACACTAAAGATTGCTATGTCCTCTTGGAATATTGGCTCCTTTATGAATATATATTGCCCCATCTTTATCTCTGATGACTTACCTTGCTCTGAAATCTGCTTTCTGAAATTAATATATCTACTCCTCGTACCTCTAATTAGTGTTACCATGGCATATTTTCCTCTATCTCTTTACTTTTTATCTATGTAGCATTTATATTTAAATGGGATTCTGTAGGCAATAGATAGTCTGGTTTTGTTTTTGACCCACTCTGACAACCTTGTTTTAATTGGTGTTTTCAGACCATTGACGTTAAAGTGCTTGTTGACATTTGGATTAACATGTACTGTATTTGTCACTATTTTGCATTTGTTGCCCTTATTCTTTGTTCCTTTTTTTTTTTTTTTGTCTTCCACACCTTTTCTTTCTTTTGTGTCTTTAATTCAGCATTTTACATAATCTGATTTTCTCTCCTACCGCCTTCTTAGCATTTCAATTATACTTTAAAAAACCATCTTTTGTAGTGGTTGCCTTAGAGTTCACACTATACATTCACAACCAATTTATGTCAACCTTAATATAATAATATGCCTATTCATGGGTAGGAAGTATCTTAAAGGTAGTTCAAGTATGTTATAATAACAAAATGTTCCTAAATTCATTTATTCCACATCCGTTGTATCATTGCTATCATTCATTTCACTTACACATAAACACACTCACACACACACATTCGTGCACAAATACATTGTCGCTATTATAACTTTGAAAAAATGAAAATCTGTTAGATCAGTGAAGAATTTTAAAACTAAACATTTTGATTTTACTTATTCATTCTTCAGTGCCCTTCCTTTCTTTATTTAGATCTGAGTTTCTGCCATATAATTTATTTCTAAATAACTTCCTTTAATATTTCTTGAAAGGCAGATTTACTGGCAACAAATTTTCTCAATTTTTGTTTGTCAGAGCAAGTCTTTCACCATTGAAGAATAATTTCACAGGGTGCAGAATTCTTGGTTGGTGTTTTGTTTTGATTTTCTCAACACTTGTTTCACTGTATTCTGTACTTAGGTGGTTCCTGAGAAGTCAGATGCAGTTTTTATCTTTTCTCCTCTGTAGATAAGGTGGTCTTTCCCTCTGATTTTTTTTTGTAATTTTTCATTATCTTTGATTTTCTGAAATTTGAATATGAATGTGTAGGCTTTTCTTATTAGAATTCATGACTACTGTATCAGTAGTTCCAAATAAAACCTTTCCCTTCACTAGCATACTAGATATACTTAAAATAGGTCAGATTTAAAATAGGTCAGATTTCTGCATTTTTTTTTTTGAAGCTACTAAATCCATCCTTTCATCTTCTCATTTATTTACTCCCTTCCTGAAAAATGCCTGCTAATTATTGGTATTTTGCAAGATACTAAAGATTAAATGTCATGATTTTTCTGTAATTCCTTCTGATAACTCAAACCTGAGATTATCTTACTCCCTCCCTTTGGTTTCTTAGGTCCCATGGTCTTTACTCTGTCATATTCACCCTAAACAAAAACACACGTGCAGCTGCAAAAAAAAAAAAAAAAAAAAAAAATTATATTAAAATCATCTTAGTCTCAGCAAATTGGACCAACAGGGCTATTTTATTGGAAGATGTGGCTAGAAAATATCTTAATAGACGAAGACAAGCGTACAATTTATTGTATGTTGATCCAGTGAGATACTGTCTGGCACCAGCAGAACAGCTACATGAGTAATATGCCAGTGTTGAACTTTGACACCACCATATCATGTGGAACTCTGGTATCTCTCGACACTGTTGATTTCCCCTTGGGAATATAATGCACTATATGATGGGATAACTTTCCAGTGCATACATAATTGAACTTTGTGTACGAAATACCAGCAACCAGATGAATAAATATTTGCTCAGACCTGCTATTTGAATGCCCTGCATCACTGGGGTAAAATTTTAATATTATATCCCAGTACTATTTTTATATTCATGTTGTCATGAAATCTTCCCAAACTCAAACATCTGTTAGATGCATGCTTCAAGACTCAGTTATTGCAAACTCATTTCCAACATCTCAAGAGAACTTTAATGCAGGTGTTTGAATGTGTAAGCATATAGTTCATTCCAGACATTGGTTCCCTAATAAGTTGTCACTGCTTTTCTCTCTCTTGCTATTTGAATAAACAAAGACTCACACTTAGTTATGGTGATTTAGGCATTTATCCAGACACTTGCATCATGATAGAAGCTACAGAATATAGTCTACTAGCAAGATAAACAACTAAAAAATGCTTCTGAGCAACTTTTGTTCATAAAAACATCAATAATACCATTTGTCACCTGCTCTAGGTCATTGAGATGGTGGCATTGAAAGGACTGACAAACGAATTATTTGCAAAGCAACTGGTAAGGTTGACTATGGCTCTTTAAGGGATCATCATACGTTGTAGACTTGAAAATGATTTCTGAACATTTGCCCCTGGTATTACAGATTTTTAGTATGGAATTTTCAGAGTCCTAAACTTTGTATGGTAAATTTGGCCTTTAAGCAACCTGACTTTAGCCAAATGCACTTAGTGTTAAATATTTTACTGTGACTCACGTTCTTGGCTCAAACATATACCATTTTCTTATTTAAAGAAACTTTGATCTGCAAACCTCAAAGGCAAAGTAATTAAGAGCTACTCTCATATCACTCAGTACAGGTAGATAATTATAGCTGCACCTACATTTTTTTTTTTACTGAAATACTTTTTCCCAGGTCCAGATAAGTAGAATAATGCCATTAAAATAAGGCTGATATTTAGACACACTAGGGGACCTGATTTTTAGCACTCAGATGACAACAGAAAAAATAAACCACCTAGACAATGCATCCACCGAACATATCCTTCCACTCACATTCGTGGCTTTGACTGAATTTTATATTTCCTCAAAGGTTAAAATTAAGATTTATCTATTCTGTTTTCAAGTGAATTGAATTGACTGATATTAATGCAGAGATGACATCTGCATCATGCTGCCTTCTTTTCCCACCGCATTACTCCGATGGCTCTTGTTTAAAAAACAATAATAAGTACAGATTCCTAACCTTAGCATGAAGAACCCACACAATCTATATTCAACATCAGTCAGACACATTACCTGGAAAAAAGTCATCTACTCCAGTGAACCTGTATTGTTCTAAGCTACCGTTAATGAATGCCTACCACTCACCTGCTACTGGCTTTTAAGACAGACCAATACGGGTTTGAATTTAGGCCCCATTTTCTGAGAGTAATACCAATTTCATAGATCACTATAAGCATTAAGTGGAATTCGAATCATAAATTACCTAAGTTTGTATTGGGCACATAACAGGTGCTCAATAATTGTAGTTATGGGGAGCAAGGGGAGGGGGAGCATTAGGATAAATACCTAATGCATGCAGGGCTTAAAACCTAGATCATGGGTTGATAGGTGCAGCACACCACCATGGCACATGTATTCCTATGTAGCAAACCTGCACATTCTGCACATGTATCCATGTATCCCGGAACTTAAAGTAATTTTTTTTAATGAATGAAAATGGAAAAAAAAAATGATATATTAGATTTGGGGAAAGGGTGGGGAGGGTGGCAAGGGAGAAAAGGCTACACATTGGGTACACCAAAGTCTCACAAGTTCTTTAGTGGTGACTAAAGAACTTATTCATGTAACCAAACACCCCCTGTTCCTCAGAAACGTTTCGAAATAAAAAAATTAATAATCATAATTCTAGTTACTATGCATTTATCAAAGATTTACATTCCAAGTTACAGACTCTAATTCAAAGTGCCTAAGAAAATAGTGGGGTTGTGGCTCCAGTGGCGCAATCGGTTAGTGCGCGGTACTTATAAGAAAATAGTGGGGTTTATTAGATGAACACTAGATATCTCTTATAGGTAAACTGTGGGATGAGAATGGGTGCAGCGGGGTCTCAGGGATAACTGGCACTAGGAACTAAATGCTGTTACCAGAAATCCCCACCCCCCGTCTCTCTCTCTCTCCCTCTCCTTTCTCTTTCCACTATTTGCTCCTTTATCTCATAAAGATGTACGAACCTCCTCACAGAGAAAGAACAAGATAATTAACAGCTCTTGAGTTTTGTTGTTTGTTTGTTTTGAGACAGAGTCTCACTCTGTCGTCCAGGCTGGAGTGCAGTGGGGCGATTTCGGCTCACTGTGACCTCCACCTCCCGGGTTCAAGTGATTCTTCTGCCTCAGCCTCCCGAGTAGCTGGGACCACAGGTGCGTGCCACCATGCCCAGCTAATTTTTGTATTTTTAGTAGAGACGAGGTTTCACCTTATTGGCCAGGCTAGTCTGAAACTCCTGACCTCGTGATCTGCCCACCTTAGCCTCCCAAAGTGCTGGGATTATGGGCATGAGCCACCGTGCCCAGCCAGCTCTTGAGTTTTATTCTGTGATTAACTCTCATTCTTTGTGGTTCTCAGTCCAAAAGTTTCAGGGAAGGTTTCCACTTTGTTGACATTGTATTAGATGCCCACCTCTTTTCATCAGTTGCCTTAGTCTGTGCTGCCATAACAAAATGCCACAGACCAGCTAATTTATAAACAACAGAAATTTATTTCTCACAATTCTGGAGGCTATAACAAGGTGCCAGGAGGTTGGTGTCTAGGGAAGGCTGTTCTCTGCTACCAATGTAGTGCCCCGTTGCCTCCTCCAGAGGGACGCATGCTGTGTCTTCATGTGGTTAAAGAAATGTAAGAAGTAAATTCACCCTCTCAAGCTTTTTCATAAGGTTGCTAATCTCATTCATGAGGGCTGCACCCTCATGACCTAATCACCTTTCAAATGCCCCACCTTTTAAAGCTGTCACATCAGAAATTTTCTACACACGAATTTTGGAAGACATTCAGACTGTAACATTCCATCCCTATGCCTCCAAATTCATGTCCTCACATGAAAAATATATTCATTCTATCTCAATAGCCCCAAAAGTCTTAATGCATTTCAGCCTCAACTCAAAATTCTAAAATCTAAAGTCTCGTCTAAATATCATTTAAATCAGGTGTAGGTGAGACTCAAGGTACAAGTCATCCTGTGACAAATTTCCCTCCAGCTGTCAGCCTGTGAAATGAAACAAATTATATGCACATACAATGGTGGGAGGGTCATAAGATAGTCATCCCCATTCCAAAAGGAAGAAATAGGGGGAAATCAAGGGTAGTAGGTCCCAAGAGAATCCAAAACTCTAGGGCAAACAACATTAAATCTTAAAGTTTGTGAGTAATCTCCTTTGACCCTATGTCTCACCTCCTGGACACACTGGTTCAGGGGTTGGGCCCCCAAGGCCTCAGGCAGCCTCACTTCCATGGCTTTGCTGGGGATAGCCCACACTTCAGCTTGCATTACTGAGGGTGCGTGCCTGTGACTTTCCCAGGCTGGCACTGCACTCTGGTGGTTCTACAGTTCTGTGGTATGGGAGAGACCTCATTCCCACAGCTCCACTACCCATGGCCCTAGTGAGGGCCCTCTGTGACAGCCCTGCCTCTGTGGCAATTTTCTGCCTGGGCCCTGAGGCTCTCTGAGGCATCTTTTGAAATCTAGATAAAAGCATCCATGCACTCATAGCTCATGAACTCTACACACCTGCAGAATTAGCACAATGTGAACACCACCAAGGCTGACCACTTGTGCCCTATCAAGTGGTGTCCCAAGCTGCACCCGGGTCCACTTGAACCACAGCTGGGGAAGCCAAGGAGCACTACAGCAAAATGTGAGAAACAGAGATGTGAGGCATGCCTGGGTCTTCAGGTTTGAGGTCCCAGAGGTGCCCTGGGCTTCTCCTTTGAAACTATTCTACCCTCAAGGCCTTAGCACTCTAGGAGGTGGCATTACTGAGAATCTCTGAAATGCCCTCTGGGTCATTGTTTCATTGACTTGATGAATAGCATCTGGCTTCTTTCTATCCATACTGATCCTTATCAAATGGTAACTTGGCCATACTCTGGGTATGGTCTCTCAAACACACTTTTCTATTCTTCACAATCTAGCCAGGCTGAAAAATTTCCCAATCTTTAAGTTCTGCTTTCTCTTTAATTATAAATTCTGTCTTCACTTCATTTCTTTCTTCTCATATTTTCATATAAGCTGTCAGGAGAAGCTGTGCAGCACCCTGAACACTTTGCTTGGAGATTTCTTTTGCCAAATTTCCTAGTTCATCGCTCTTAAACTCTGCTTTCCACAGAGCAGTAGGATATGAACACAACTCAGCCAGGTGCTTTGCCACTTGGTAACAACGATGGCCTTTCCTCCAGTTTCTAATAAGTTATTTCTCATCTCCACCTAAGACCTCATCAGAATGGCCTTTACCGTCTGTATTTCTACCGATACTCTGTTCACGACCACTTTGATAATGTATGAGAAGATGTAAGCTGTCTGTAAGGCTCTTGTCTCCTGTGTCCTCACCAGAATCAGTCTCAATGCTCTGTTCACCCCCATCTAGGGTTTCTCCCTAGGATGCGTCTCAAACTCTTCCAGCCTCTGCCCATTACCCAGTTCCAAAGCCATGCCCCCATTTTAGGCATGTGTTGCAGCGGCACCCCACTTCCCAGTTCCAATGTCTGTCTTAGTTTCTTTGTGCTGCTGTAACAAAACACCATAGACTGGGCAATTTATAAACAACAGAGATTTTGTTCTCACAGATCTGGAGGCTAAGTCCGAGGTCAAGGCATTAGCAGGTTGATGCCTGGTGAGGGTTGCTCTCGGCTTCCAGAATGGCGCCTTGTTGCTACATCCTTCTGAGGAGATGAATACTGCGTCCCCACATGTCGGGAGGGTGGAAGGGGCCAACGTACCCCCTCAAGTCCTTTTATGTAGTTGCTAATCCCATTCATGCGGACTTTGCCCTCGTGACTTAATCACTTCCCCAAAGCCTCAACTCGTAATACTATCACACCGGCAATTAAGTTTCAACACATGGAACTGGGGGGACTTTCAGACCACAGCACCCATTAACTGTAGCCAAGATGACAGAGTAATATACTATACACATGGACGCTCAGATCATACAACTGTATGTTGGGAATCAATCCCAGAAAGAAAAGAATTCTCATTAGGTCAAAAGTGCCAAGAATTATTCACTGAAATTATTATAGCATCTGGACAAATAAAGATAGCACACTTAAATCTCTATCCTTAAATTATTTAGAGTCTAGTTGGGCAGATAGATAATCATAGAGATACAAAGTAATGTGTTGAGACTTATGTTAGAGAAAGGTATAAAGGTGAACATATAGACAAGGGGCACCCAACTGTGCTGGGGGATGGGAAAGGCTGGGAGGGTCATGACTCATGCAGGTAGTGGGCTGAAGGCTGAAAGTCATGGTGTGTGTGTACAAACATGCACTGCGTTGGTAGAAGGTATGGGGGGTAAAGGTGTTCCAAACCACAATTTGAAAGTTGTTAAGATGGTAGGTTTCATTTTATACGTATTTTACCACAATTTAAAAAATTAATGCCAAAAATGAAATAAATAAGTTAAATGAAAACACAATTATTCCAGGCAAAAAGAACATCATTTATAAAAGAAAACCAGGGAAAAGCTGCTATCCCTGGAAACTCCTTGTGGTTTACTATGGCTATTTATGAGCCCTACAAAAACAGAAGAATATTAGCCTGAGGAGCACAGGAGGATGTACACCTTAACAGGCCTTTTCTGAGGTGTGAAGGCATCTCAGAAAGATGCCTGGATTTTTTGGGCGTCCAGAAAGATGGATCTGGATCCATCAAGATGATGGATTGTATAGGTGGTGGGATCCATTCAAATATTTCAATTAGAAGAATAGTTTTATCAGATTTATGTGTTAGAAAGATCATTTTGAAGTGTGGAGGGAAGGAGGCAGAGCAATCTAGGAGAATCTTAACAACCCAGGTGAAACACTACCAGAGAGTCAACTATGAAACTGGAACAAAAAAATGATTCTGCAGATGGTCATGAGGCAGAAATAATGAAGCCTATTGGCAAATCAGATTTCAGACAGAAGACAGAAGTGGTCAAATGTATTGCTCAAGTGCTGTCTCAGGTGTGGGGAGCATTGGCTACGGATGGAAGGGAAGAACCAGTTTTAGGAGAGAAAGATGTTGAGTTCATATTTGGAGATGTTGAGTTTGAAGTATTTGTGGAGTATGGTTTCACTCCATGCACAACTCCCCTTTTCCTCCCCTGCCTCAGACAACACTAAACTTCTATTAGTCCTTCAGACATACCATGCAGGACATTGGCATATTCCCTGAATTGCAGGTCAGCAATTATTTTCTCAGGAATTCTTCCTGCTTCCTGTTCTTAGGTGGCGCCGTGGCCCCAGGTACCTCCCCTTCACAGCTGTATCACAGGTGTAATTTGAGATTTTGTTAAAGAGGAAAAAAAGGAAGCAGATATTGGTAAAAATGGCAAGAAAGGCTATACAAATCTATTGCAATAAGGGTCAAGATGGCCATAATGGGGGAGAAAGCCTGAACTCAACTCTAAATATAACAGAGACAAGCAGAGATTTTGAGTTGGTGGGCAAGGCAAGGGAGTGGATGGAGAATTACTAAGAATGTGGTTAGGCATCTAGGAAGAGAAGTGTGTGTAAATAGTAAGGGTGAACGGGATTCTCCATAAATGGGCTTAGCAGGATTCTTGGCTAAAACCGAGCCAAGGACAAGGCCTAGTAGAGAAGAGGATTCAGAGGAGACTAAAGTTTCATCAAGGAGACAGTCCTTGTGAATTTACATGTGTATATTTTTGATATTTAGTGTATCTTCCACTATGAAGTAAGCGCCATAAGGAGAAATAACCTGTTAACTTTTGCTTGCTGTTTTATTCCCAGCACCTAGAACAGTGTCAGGGTACATGACATGTGTGCAATAAGCATGTTTATTAAATCATTGAAAGCAAATTTTGAGTCTAATTCCTCTGCTTCAATTTCCTTCCCCAACGTCTCTATCAAACATAAGCCACTGGGTTGTTTTTTTTTTTTCTTTAGAGGTTGTTTGAAGTCCCCGCTTCTCAACAAATCCTTCTCTGATCGTTTCAGTTCCAAATGTATCCCATTTTTCTGTACTTCAGTAAGTAGTTACTGCCTATGCCATTTATCAGGGACTTAATCATATCCTTTCTTATGTCTTAATGAATTCAGCTGTGTGACTCCCAGAACAACTAAATTAGGTGCCCTCAGAGAGTAGGGACCTTGTCAGAAGCCTTTTGTTTTGCCTTTAGCACAGAGTGTGTTGCTGTTGCCTGGTAGATGCTCGGTAAATACCTCCAAACGAGTAAGTGAATTCATTAGTTAATACAATTAATGCTTAGCCCTAAAGAGGTTTACAATTAATAAGAAACACAGAATAAATACTTATAATTTTACTCAGAAAAATAACATTTATCTAGGTAAGTAAAATTCTCTTCAAAGAAACTCATCTGGAAGATGATAGCATTGTTGTTAAAGTGTATGCATTACTCACACTCTCCCCAGAATCTTCTTTTGGCATATCGTCTGCCTGTTGTTTGTCATATTTCCAGATACTATCTGTATATCTCTACTTGTCACATAGTAGCAACGATCTGAACAGGCAATTGGTTCTGCTCACTTACTATTATCAGAAAGACTGGCTCAAGATCAGCTGCTCCTTTCTGGCACTTGCTCTTCCAAATTTAATTGGCTTGGATCCAACAATCCTATATTATGGGTCAGATCGTTCCATCACATCGTGATACATTTGGCAGTCAACGTATATCAGCGGGTTCATCTGGAGACTACATTGCTTACTGTTAGCCATCCTTTGGGAACTTTTGGAGATATTTTCATTGCTCTGATGGATGATTGATACCACTTGCTTTGGAATTTTTCTGGGATGAAATTATAGTAGTCATGCTTAATATGGGGACGTGATTACTTATTCTCCCTGTTTTAGAAGCACTGCCAAACCTGCCCTCCTCTCAGATGGTAACCAAAACATTTAGACCATTCTGGATTGTTAATATGAATGGCCTACATTCCAGGGGTTTGTCAGAAGCATATCCTGTATAATTCTATCGTTCCACTCTCATTTAAAGTCTTGTTGCAGAAAGTTATTTATCCATGTTATATAATTAATCCACTACCTGAACTAAACTAAAACAACTCCATGTTTTAGCTTGATATCAAGTGATTTTTATTGCAATCACCTTTGGCATTGTAACCTAGTTCATTGGAAGCCAATGGCAAAAGAAACAGATGACAAAATTTCTCTTTGATATTGGAAGATATTGGCAAGGGGAGTGTCCACTGGGACCATCAGTGAGTGCGAGCTCACTGTTTTGAAGGAAATGGCATGCACTATCCCACGTCATGGGCACAGCACTCATGGTCACTTGGATCTTGCCCCTTGTATGAAAGAGATAATGGTGGCTAATAGAAATGATGTAATTTGCTAAAGTAACTAAATTAGAGGCAAATGAAACTATGTGACTTCGTAATCCGTACTCTTAAGAGTCTGTGGAAAATCATAAAGTTTTCTGATGTCTCAGTACTTAGAAAAGCTGTGATTTTCCCAAGTAATAGGCTCATGGTTATTTTGTGGACTACTTGCCTACAGTAAGTGACAGTACTCTTTCTCTTTTCTTAATAATGCGAAGTCAAAGTTGTCATCCGCTGTCAACATTAACACAAGACTTTTCCCATGGATACAACTTACTTCTATGCAGTTGTATTTTATTTCTCATCCTTACCTTCTTATTACATACCTTTTCTCGTATTTATTTTTGTGTGCTACACAGTGGATACTTTGGCAAGCAGTCACAAATCCAAATTAATAATTATAGTTCACACATTTTCTTCTGCTATACCATCTCCCAACAGTCTAGTAAGAGAGCTGAGTGCCCATTTTACAGATGAGGGCTTTGAAGTTCGGGTAGTGAGATCCTTTGACTACTCAGCTAGCCAGTGTGGAAACAGCCTGTGAACATCAGCGTTTGCTGTCAAACTCGATCATACCCCTGCAGGGTTCCAGTCAAGAGCGGCATCTTCCAAACACTGTTCTCTGGCACATTGGCATTTTAGATGTATTAATAGAAGCTCCTAAAGCTTAATTTAAAAATAGTCTGTAGCCAAATGTGTTGGCTAAATATCTCTCTCAGGGCACGACAAAAAATTAATATGTTAAACTCTGTGAAGCAGAGCAGGTTAAATTGATGTTTTATAAGTTTATTTGGTCCAGCACATATTTTTCTTTTCATTTAAAATGCTTATTCATTGAGTCCACATGGACATAAAGATGGGAAGAATGGACACTGGGGCTACTAGAAGGGGGATGGAGGGAGGGGGCAAGGGCTGAAGAACCTCCTATTAACCCCCTATTGTGTACTAGGCTCACTACCTGGTGACTGGGTCATTTGTACTCTAAGCCTCAGCTTCACACAATGTACCCATCTAACAAACCTACACAGGTAGCCCCTGAACCTAAAATAATATTTAAAATTATACAATAAAATAAAATGCTTATTAACATCTTCTTCGAAACTGCTATTTTAAAAAACGTAACTTGGAAAATGTTGGTAAATATAATGAAAATGTTGAAAAAGCCTAAGCAGCAATTCAATCCTAGCCTCAGCTCTCACTAACCAGCAGTGTGACCTTCATTTAGTCACTTAACCTCTTTGGGTCTTAAGTTCATCATCTGTTAAATTATAGGTTTGAACTCGATGATCTCAAATGCTCCTCTCATTGCTAAGATTTTTGATGTTTGACTCTAAGTGCAATCTCATTTCAGGCAGGTTCAAGTGTATACTTAGGTTCTAAGGGTTAATGTAGCGTCCAGAAGAGTTTTGATTTGAGAATAAGCTCAAAAAAAGGAAGGAAATCTTGCCACTTGAGACAACAAGAGTGAACCTGGAGAATATGCTAAGCAAAATAAGCCAGACACAGAAACACAAGTACTGCACGATCTTACTTATATGTAAAATCTTAAAAAGTCAAATTCATAAAAGCTGAGAAGAACAGTGGTTACCAGTGGCTGTGAGTGTTGGGGGGATGGGGAGATATCGGTCAAAGGGCACAAACTTTCAGTTCCAATATAAGCAGCTTCTGGAGGCCTAAGGTACAACATGGGTGGTGATGAATGTGTTCATTAATTTGATTGTGCAATCATTACACCATGCAGAGGTACATCAAATCATCATGTTGTACACCTTGAATATATTCAGTCTTGCCAACTATTTCATTTATTTAAGCAGAATTTTCATCTACAGGAAGAAGATGGGGTAAAAAGGAGGACATTTATCAGATAATAAATAGACTTTTTATTGCAAACTAGAAATTGAACTTATCTGCATTTCCTTTCTTATTTGTATTATTCTCCAAGTTGTAGGAAGCTCAGAGAAAAAAAATTGAAGACATAAAAAAGTTGATGTCCCTTGCAAAGTTGAAAAAAAAATCACATCACATTTTATGTTAGGCTTTTAAAATGGGGGAAAATAATTACACCTCAAATTGAGAACATCACTTGACTGTAATATCTCTTTTCAAGCAGATTCTACTAATTCCAGATTTAGAAAATGAAAATGTGTTCATAGAAACCATCAGAGCAAGGCAGATGGAATAAGGTATTTGAAAAATCTTAAAGCTGTGCTTGAATTATCACCTTTGGATCTGCATATTTGAAATATATTATTGAAAGACTTTCTCTGGCATTGTTTTACACCATCTTCTGAAATGCACAGGGAGGGATCATTAACTGTCCTCTATTTTCTCTGAGGATGCAATAAAGCAAAGAAGGATTTCAACTGCAGCAGGAAGGAGCCGAGTTAGATATTAGACGAACTGACAGGTTAATTAAACAATTCAACTAGCTTCCAGAGATGCCTTGGCTACTGCAGATTTAACATACGCATGATCTCCTAGATTGTCTTCTACTTTTATAATTCATTCTCAGATCAGATATACACTAGAACCCAAGAAGTCTCTTTTCTCTGATAGTTCTTTCCAACCTAGGATGCCTATTTAGATCTTTGTCAAAATTCCAACTTGTCTTTGAGGTGCACATGTATTTTTACCTTCTTTTGGTCTATAAGATCTTTAATTCATGTAACATTCTATTACATAGTGCTCCTTTCTCATCAATAACATATGCCTTGGTACTTTATTGTATGAGAATATAAATTGCATTCATCAGGCTATACCACTGCCTTATTAGTTAATTGCTAGGTAAGGTTTGTCTTGCCAAATGTATTGAAAGCTCTTTCAAATCAATTCAACAAATAGTTTTTGCTCTATGTGCTGGGTACCAAAGGGATCCTCTTTAAAGATAAAGAAAACACCACCATTGATCTCAAAGAGCTTAGTGTCTGGTGTGGGGAATGGCATGCACACAGCTAATTAAAACACAGAGCTGTGTGTAACATGGCTGTGGCAGAGACAGAAAGGAGGTATTGTGTATGGAAGGTAATGAGGGGAAACTTCATGAAAGAGAAGCGTTTGAACACAGGGTGTGAACTCTGTCGATCCCAGGCAGATCTGTAGTTCTACTGTGGAGCCTCATGTCTGGCACATAGTAGGCAGCTACTCATGAAATGCACTTGGTTGCATAAATCAGTGAAGACATAAATATATTTTTCTAGGCAAAGGCATGAAGGAAGTGGGATCTAAATGGAAGGATGAACTTCAACATTAAATAACAAGGAATTCATTTAATTGGATTTTACATAAACGGAAAGTGAAGGAGATAAACTTAGAAAAGTAAGTAGGAATGAGATATTTCAGTCCTTGAATGACATAATATGTGGTTTAATCTTTATTTGGTAGGTAATGAAAGCAAAGTTGGACTTTGAACAGATGAACAATATGGTGGAGGTTTTTGATGTCAGTATTTTTATATCATCGTTCTTATAATAAATCTATATTGTATGATAGATGCTCACTCATGCTTGAATTTGAGTTTGAGTTCTAACTAAAAAAAATGGCAAGGTTTTAAATAGAAACTATGGGAGTTACATTATAAAAACCACAGCTATAACAGGTGATCTCATACTCGCAGTGCAGAAGGACATAGAGACCTCATGAGGCTGAGCAAGAGAGCTGGGCTTGGGGCCAGACCTCCCTATCCAGGCCAGGCCCTGTCTGCCTGAATGCCTGGAGCTCCCCAATACACCTCCCACTGATGTGCTGCCTGACCCCAGAGAGGCTTCCAAACCAGGCCCAATATCCTTCAAATTCATTTTAAAGGAGGAAGTGCTTCATTTTCAAACTTAGACACCCTCAAGAGATGCCTGGGTCAATATTTGCCTCCCTGGTATGAAGTTCTCTTTGTGGAAGCTGAATCTCTCAGCTGAAGCTTAACACCTCTTTCTGGGAAACTCAACTTGAATTTGAAAATTGACCTTCATCAAATGTTAATTAGCCTTCTTAAAACATTGATGGTTGAGAATGATAAGAACCAAATGGTGTTTGTGGAGTGCACAGGGTGTGCAAGGCCCTGTGCAGGGGTCTGGGGGGTGGGCTTTGGAGAACTGCCAAGATATGAATGCTGGTTCTGCCACTTACTAGTTGTTTGTTCTTAGAGGAGCTATTACCATTAGTGACTCTCCTAATGTATAAAATGAAACCAATAAGGCCTGCCCTACAGAACTTTTCTGTGGGTAGGTACAATGCACAATCCAGTCTCCGCTTGCCAGTTAAAAAAAAAAATGTCAAGACAGGTCTCTGCTCTCAAAGAATTTGCCATCTAGTTAGGGAGACAAGGCAGGAGCATGCAAAAAGTCAATTAGTAACAAAAGATTGAAATAACAATTCCAGACAATAATAGAAAAGACATCACAAGGCTGTATATGACTAATTGCCAAATGAATTTTTCACACAGTAAGAATTCAAAGAAAAGAGAACATTTAAGACTGGGACATCTACCAAGTTCATCATCCCCTCATTCCACAACCTTCCGTGAAGTGAATCCTTCCTGTCCTGGCGCTGACAGCCCATGTGAGACCCTGGGCTGGTCTGGAGGGCATCTGCCATTCTACATGGGTCTTCTGGTATTGGACATGGGGTCTCCTCTCCCCAGTGGCGAGGCCGTGTTCCAAAGGAATATCCTCCAGAATATCCCAAACCCAGGAGAACTGTTCCAGTATGAATGGCATGTCAGGTCTCTTGCAAGTGGCGAACATGCCACTGAATCCAGTTTTGAGATGTGGATTTATCCACTCAATGGCTGGAACAATCCAGGTGCAATTTCTGGGAGCAGGCACGCTGGATCCACGGGTCGAGCCTTCCGGGGCCCTGGCCCTCTCTGGCCCTTCCCGGGCTGGAGTGGGGTGTGGGGCCGGATCCCTCGGGCCAGCCCTCCACAGCCAGTGACCCGAGACAAGGGCACCAGTATCCCGGACTCAGGCTGGGGCGGTGGGAGCACAAGCATGCGGCCGCCGGCCTCGGAGAGGGGCACCTCAGAGGGAAGGGTCTGGGAGTGAGACCACAGCGCGCGCCCAGCTCCGGCAAAGCCCGCGGCTCCCGCTCCGGCTGCTCAGTGCACCCGCGGGAAAGGCAGCAGAGTGAGCGGCGCCCCAGTGACCGTGCGGTCCGCTCGGCGGGGTGTGTGCGTGGGTGTGCGTGGGTGTGCGTGGTGCGTGTGATGTGAGTGTGGTGCGCACACCGCTGCTGTCGGGGCGCAGGCCGTGTTTCTGGGCGGGGGCCGCGGTGGACAGCCCTGTGGCTCTACCAGGCACTGGTTGGGCTCCTCTGGGGTGTCCGCCATGGGCTCCGGCGCTGACGGGCGCCCTCCAGTGGCCGCGCGGACGAGGTGCGGTCCCG
>NW_012114455.1:8605418-8659871 GCF_000951035.1 Colobus angolensis palliatus | reverse complement strand
GAGAGGGGAGGAGGGGAGGGAAAGCCGGGAGGGGAGAGCCGAGCGGGTCCTCCGCCTTAGGCCGACCTGGCCGACCCTCTGCCCCAGTGGGGTGGAGCCCAGCTCGCCCACCCGAGGCCCCGAGACTCCAGCGCCGGAGCTGGTGGCTTCCCGGGGCTCCTGCAGTGGCGCGGGACCCCGGGTCGAGCGGAAGCGGGGCGCCTCTAGAGGTTGGAGGGGAGCCGAGGCGGAGGCCCAGGCCCGGGCGTGTCCTACCCTTGGCCCGGGGAGGCGTCCACGAGGCGGGAGCTGCGCTGGGCCCCGGCACTCCCGGCCGTCTCGGGGCTCTCAGCAGCGGGAATGGGGCCAGTAAAGACGGCGCGCGAGAAGGAAACTGCGGGACTCTGTGCGGACTCGGGAGCGGGGGCAGAACGTCCCGGGGCTGCTGAGGGACGCCTCCCAGGGGACCGCGGTCCCCTTGGGGTGCAAGGGACAGATGCCTGGAAGAGAGAGGGCCTCACAGAACACGCCGGCGGCTGAAGGCTGCTGAGAAGAAGGGGGCTCTGCGGGGAGGGGCGCTGCCAGCGCTTCACCTGCCATTCGAACAGCGGGATCAGGATGTTTACCTTGGCCTCAGTTTCTCCTCCTAGAAGGAGATTCTGGATTGGGTGATGAGTACCATTGATGTACCCCACAAGGCCTTCTCCCCCTGGAGTTAAGAGAGGTGCTTAGAGAGGTCCAGTAGCATCATCCCCTAGAGCAGGAGTGCGTTTTATTCACTATTGGGCTTATCCAAAGGGAGAATGTGATAGAAGCTTCCGTCTGTCATCTCAAGAAGAGAAGTCAGTCTACTCTAGCTCAAGATGTCTAAGACAAAAGATGAGCTGTGAACACCAAATACAGTCCTGTGTAAGAGCTCTTCATTCATTCCCTCAGCCGCTTGTGAATTCCTTACATTTCGCTGAGCTTGTGCTTTGTAGAGCACACTGGGTTAGGAATTGGGAACACAGAGAATCACCAGCCTCAGTTCCTAAGTTGCAGAACCTGTGGAGGAGGCGTTCATTTAGATGATCATCAGGATGCAGCATCCTTAGAGATGTCTGCTAGGTGGTACCAAGGGGGCTGGCATCCCAAAGGAAACGGGGAATTAACTGTTCAAAGAGCCCTACCCCTCCAGATGGAAGCACCAAGTCCTGGAAGTAGAAGGGATGGGTATACCTCCCCTCCCCACCAGGGACATCAGATGTGCCTGTCACCCTGAAGTCAGGAGCGCACTGGGATGCTGCAGGAGTGTCCTACAAGGAATAGCTGCATTGACTATCTGGTCTTCAGGTCCCTCCAATTCTAACACTTCCAATTTATGTTTGTGGATATAATGTTGAAACTTGTCTTCCCACCAAAATCTAATGAGGCCTGGCGGTAAGCCCATTTCCCCACCATGCACTCTTCACCCCCACTCTTCCACTCACCTGCGTCCCCACTAGACTGCGAGGCCCATGAACGGTCATGTTCTGCACCGACATCTCAGCCTCCAGAACAGGCTTCAGCATGCAGAAGGCCTGGGTGAGTAAATAATGAGTGAATGAAGAGGTGAACAAACAGATGCCTGCAAGGTGTTTATAGGATAGAAGCAATAAAAACCATTGAGCTCCTTCATAGCAACAAGAGCTTTTATACTAATTCTCTCTCCAGCTTCAGGGTGCTCAATGGCTCCTCAATAGAATGAGTGAAAATAAACGAGCACAGTGGGTTTGGGTGTTTTACTGATTTGAGGGCAGGCAGGGAGGAACTTGTTTAATGCAATGTGTGAATCTGGCACCCCAGACCTGTGGGTGTCCTCTCAACTAACCCTCTGGTCTCAGCGTTACACCTAAAGCATGCCACAGATGAGACTAAAGCCTATTTTAGGAAAAAATGTTTGATTAACAAAGTGGGAATGGCTTTTTATTGTGCCACTGCAAGTATAGAATTGTTAGCATTCTGCTTCATCTTCCCTCTTAGGGCCTTCCCGTTCACGATGTGGGCCACACGCTGGCTGCAGTAGTGTTCATGAGAGCTTGTTGAAAATCAGAAGTCCCAGGCATCATCTCAGACCTACCAAAGCTGAACCCACATTCTCACAAGACCGCATGGGTGATGAGGGGACACACTGGAGTCAGAGTTACCATCCTGCAGTCCCGCAGGTTGATTCCAGGTCAGGTCTATACATCTGGCCATCTGCCTCTGGCTGGGTTGCTGTAGGTCTGTGGATTGGCCAGTGGTTCTGGCCCTAGTGTGGATTGGCAGGGTGAGTGGGGCCCCTATTCGTAGACTGTAAGGAGTTTTCATCTCTGGTCATTGCTCTGTTCCCAACTCTCTAGCAGCTGATGGACTCTGACACTTCTGCTAAAATGCTCCTCCTCGTGTCAAATTAATTCTGTAAAACTATTTTGCTACAATGGTTGAAGTTCAAAAGGCATTCCCAATGAGCTGCTTTGTGAAACGGGAGAGTGGTGCCTGTCTTCTGTCCCCCTGGACAGGCATCTCGGCATGTCTTTGGCGTCATGATGGAGCCAAAGGCAGAGCCTGCAGCAGGCTGGAGAAGGTTGGCGGATGCGGAGGTGGACAGGACCTTGGGGAACATATAGCTCCTTCCTCTCACCTTACAACAGGCAGGCAGAGGTGGAGGGGGTGGTTAGTGAATTTGTGAGGTCACACAGTGAGCTGGTGCAAGAGATGAAATGGGAACCTCCTGAGGTTCTTACAGTGGGTGGCCACGCCTGGCTGTGCACTTTGCAAGGCATCCCAGTCACTTTCTCATCACCCCAGAACAAGTGTAGAGTACTCAGGCAGATTTGTTTTAGCCATTTTTTAGCCTCTTTTCATATAGAGATTCTTGATTTATCTGAAAGGAAATCAGATCGGAGATCATAAGTTGAATCCACATATATGAAAAATGAATGCTTAGAAGTCATCTGAAGCACCATCTACTCCAGCTGCCCATCAAAACTGTGGATCTGCCTGCGACATTCCTGCATGGTCAACGCCTGGCCTTGAGCACTTCCGGAAAGGGAGATTATTCAAACGGGATAATCCTGCTGTGATGCTGTGCGCCCCATGGATCCATTCTTGGCTTCTGTTGAGTTGAAATATGCCTCCTGTTACTTACACTAGCCTAAAACGCATATCAAAAGTACAAGCAATTACATATCAAACATGCTTGCCAACAGCAAATGTCTTCATCCAGAGAGAGCCAGGGGCCAGGAGATCAATCCAGGCGGCCGTGTATGTGGAAAACAGGGTAAGACACGGCAGGAACTGGGTGGGAGGAAGGAATTTTGGGGTGAGGATGAGCTTGGATCAACAAGAGGGAGAACTAGGGTGGCATATTCGGAGAATATAAGGATTCCCAGTAAAAAAGATTCATGTGGCTTCGGAAGCCTCTAAAATCTGTCGTTTATGACCCCTGGTAGGTGGGTGCTTTGTGTTTCTCAAGCAGTGAAAGAATAGCATGGCATAAGGAGTGTATGAAGGTGGTAGTGGGGGGCGGTGGAGAAATTTCTGGGTTTACGTCTGAAGTTTGGAGTGACAGCCAAGATTCTTAAAATCCACGGGCACGGAGCGCCCTCTGGTGCCTGATCGGAGCCGGTGCAGCTCTGTAAAAGCGAGCGCTGCAGCGCTAAGGGAGCTGCCCGTGGTGCATCCCAGAACCTTAGAGGTGATTTCCAGGGTTGTCTGCGTCCTCCTCACCGGAGGGAGGTGAGTCAAGGGCCTAGACAGCAGGAGTCATGGAGCAGGGGTAGAACCCAGGTCTCTAAACTTCAAAAGCATGTTGCCTTCTATATTCTTACTTCACTTTCACTCCGGCACAGGCTAATGACAAATATATTCCTTTCTTTGTCACTGGTTTACCCAAGGACCTGCTAACTCCATTACTCATTTTCTTTTGTCCTCAGTCTCTGCTGTAGTCCCTGCGCACATGCAGTGTGTCTGTTGTGTTGCTGTGTTTGTGTGTCCGGTGTGGAAAGCATGCAGATACTCACCTGTTTTAATGGAGCAACGTAGGTGACGCTGTGTTGGGCATCTCCTGTTCCCGTGTTTTCACTCAGCCCCATGTTTATCAGATCATCCGGGCGGCTGTACGCACCTGGAGTTCATTGCGCACAGCCACCGTGGTGTGCTCGGTGCGTCGACACCCCTGCATGGTGCGCACCTCAAGTCCCCTTCTCTACACAACACTGCAACAGACATCCTTGTAGATTCCCACTGCGGGACGCGGATAACACTTGGGGGCTGAGATAGACCCAGAAGTGAAATTGGTAGGTGATAGCAATGTAATTTACTCAGTCTAAGAGCTACCAGATTCCTCCCTAGAATCACAGCGTCCATAAGGTTTCTCATATTTCCTGTATCCACTCCAACTCTTGCCATTATCCAGCTTTCCATTTTTTCCCAGCAAATTATGTGTAAAGTGCTTTTATTCCACTTTCTGATTCTTTTAGTCTGTATTTATTTGAGTATTTTTTTCTGTGGCCGATAGGCATTTGCGTTGCATATTTAAATTGTCTGTTTGCATCTTTTGCCTATATTCCGATAGGAGTCTTTTCTTTTTCTAATTGATTTGAAGATTTTCTTTGTAGAAACAAAGTATTCATCCCTTGGTGTTTTTTATGCATTGCAAATATCTTCTCCCAAGGAGTTGACTGTTAACACATTTCTTGTGCTTCCTTCATTGAATAGAAATTCTTAATTCTGTCATCCTCAGTCATCATTTTTCCTCGTGCTTTTTGCTTTTGAAGTTATTTATAGTAATTCAGAAAATTCTTACCGAGTTCTAGTTCACAAAGACAAGCTCCGACATTTCCCTTTATTGATTTTGTAATTTCACTCTTCACATTACAGTCTTAAAATTGTATAGAATCCAGTTTTGCAAGTGTCATTAGGTAGGGATCTTGCTTTATTTTACTCTTGATTTCAGATTGCTTTCCACTTCCTGCTGAGAAGGGTATCACACCGAGCCCATGGGGAAAGTGAGGGCAGGGCTGGAAAGCTTGAACCTGACTCCATGTGATCAGTTCCAAGTCACGGGGCAATCTCAGCACTTGTTCCTCATGTTGATGGGGCATAGACCTCTTCCAGATTCCCTTGGCCAAACCCAGCCCTCCTGATATCCAGGCAGGGCTGAGTTCTAAATGAGCTCACAGAGCCATAAGCAAAGCTCAGAAGTCCACCTCGTCCGATTTCCCTGGCATCACTCTAGAGAACCGCGACCCAGCAAGAGTGATATTGTCTGTTGCAGAATTCCCTCAAGGACAAGGCATCGGCCACCTGCAGTAGGTGGTCTGGATGAGGGGCAGCAAAATAAGACTGGCGTGCTACCTCCTGCCCCACCGCCAACCATCACTAACTGATCACAAAATGGTCACCCACACTAGCTCTACTAGAAATCAACCAACGGAAATCTTTTTGTCTGGGCCTTCGCCTGCTTGGCAGAGAAGAACCAGTGGAGATGAGTCTTTCGGAATACAGAAGATTCCTAGTGGGGTCAGGGGTGCATGTTTCACGCGGCTCCGTCACCAGCCTGCTGACCGGCTGGAGAGCCACTAGCTTCTCTGAGTCCCCACATCTTCATGAGGATGACAGTGATGAGGATGATGATGGCTTGCCTTCGCACATGATTCTATGGGGGGTGTCTCATTTGAGACTTGTGACCATGCTCTGAGGAGTCTTTCTGTGTTACAGAGGAGGAAGCCAGCCAAGGGGGAGAATCAAACCTGGACCGCTGCTTGCGTTTGCATGACGTTCTCAGCCACTTCTGGCCTAGAATTCTAGTCTTGTATAACATCTCCTCTTGAAGCCTTACTTAACCCACATCTTAAATGGAACCCCATATGCAGGGACATTTTTCTTTGCAGGTGGAAGTGGGTGGTCTGAGTGAACCAGTGCAGGATGGAGGCTTACATAGCACAGAGAAGTGGAGGAATGCCAACAATTCATCCCAGGCATCACCTGCCTCTGAAAACCTGAGGAATTCAGGTAGAAAAATGTTTGGAATAGGGAAAGGGGGCAAGCTATTTAGAAAAGTTAATATAGAATTCGACAGAAGTAGCCAATTTGTTTTCCAAAGATATGCACGAATTGCCTTGAAAGCATGTCTACAAAATATTAACTAAAGTACAAAGTAATATATATCCCACCACCCTATTGTATGCGGAAAACAAAAAAGTGTACAGATTTTTATATATGTTTTATATATGTTTATATAAAAAATAACAAACCAAGAATAAATTATGGAAGAATATATAGTATCTTTCTAAAATTCTAAAGATTAGTAATACCAATGTACATGGGAGAGGGAGAGACTGTGGATTTCACATTAGATATTTTATATTCTTTAAGTCATTCCAAAGAACAGGTATTAGGTTTATCATTCAAATAACTTAATGAAAAGGAAAAAAAATACAGGCTGGTTGGAATTTGGGTGGAGGTTTGATTGCTATAGATTCTTTCTGGTTTCCATACCGACTTATGAATCCAGGAGCCCTTTGGCAAGACCAAAGCTCCAGGTCCCTCTGGCAGGACCTTTGGCAGGACCAAGCTCCAGGTCCCTCTGGCAGGACCTTTGGCAGGACCAGGCTCCCCTAGGTCTGGGTCTCCTGCTGTCTCTGTGCAGCTTCTCAAGATAAAGGTGCCTCAGAGATGGGGGAAGTGGGAGAATCAGGTGTCCTGGGATGGCTCAGGAGCATTTCTTCCTCCTGATTAAATTGTCAGATCCCTCCCCAGAGCAGATGGATCGTGCTTTTTCCAGGCCAAGACTTTTCTTTGGGGGTCAGGTGTGAGAGGCGTCACTGCCAGTATAACTGTCCCCGTGTGCACATGGCAGTGTCCAGCTTCAGAGCAGAGCCCCTGCAGCAAAGCATCAGTCAGCGTCGAACTGCTTCCCGGCAGCGTCAAACCCCAGCACATGGTGCAGTGCAGTGCCCGCTGCTCGTCCCCCCGAGTCCTTGGGAAATGGCCTCCTTTCTCTAGAAGTTGTCAGAAGATGCAGAGATTTGCCTGCTTGCAGGGCCTTGTCCCAGTGAAAGGCCTCATTGAGGAGAAGGCTCTGAGACCCGGCGAGTTCTGTCTTGGTTTTGTCTTTGGAGAAACATGGCTTCCGTTTGGCCTTATAATGAATGAAAGGCTGGTGGGCACATAGCAGATTGCCAAACCAATCCTGACAATGTCATAGAAATATTGATCCTACAGCCACCTCTGATATTTGCCAGTGTCAATATTTTGCACTCTTGCAGCTACTTTAAGACAGGGGTTGTGGGGAGGAGGTGAGCCTTGTCTACCACTCAGTCTGTGACAAAATGCAGCTGCACTGACAGGGCGGGGTGGGGACGCATGAGAGGCTGACATCCACTGCACGCACACTTTTCTTTCTTTCTGCTCTCTGCCCTCCTGTCCCCCAGTACTTGCCCTAGGAACCACTTCCAGGTGAGCTGAGGATGCCTGTGAGAAAGTATGATGGTGGACGGACAGGGGCGGGCGTGATTCTGTGCATGGTTATTTAACTTTGCTTCCCATTACTGACAACTTTTGAAATGGGGCTGAGAGACGTGGCTTCTGATAGCTCTGTTTCCACCTATAGCAGCATTTTAAAGGCTTAGATGTCTGTGTGACAAAGGGATTAGATAATGGCGCATGATTATTGAGAGGGCTGGATTTAACGTTCTCATCATATTTTTCAAGAGTAAATAAAAAATTAGATTAACCACAAGAATATCCTGCCTCTCATGACCTGTGAACCAAGGCTTCGTATAGGATCCTGGGGGCCAGAGCCCTGACTAGCTGGTGGGCATCCTTTTCTCTCCCCAGGCTTTGGCTGCCATCTTCCTGGGAGCCAACCTCAAGGATCTCTGAAGTCTGGCCTGGAAAGTCTGCGTATGCTCCCACCACAGGCTAAGGTTTATACTTTCTTCTCCTTCTAAAGGGAGCTGGAATACACAGCAACAGATTGTAATCAACTAATATCAGAGGATGCTTACATAGAGGTACTAAAACTCTTAGCCTCCTAGCAGCCAAAGTAAGGAGAAGGGCCACTGCTTTACTAGAGCCAGAGAAACAAAATTTCTTACTTGGGAAGGACTTTAGAAGCCTTCTGGTCCAGCTCCTATATGATACACAAACCTCAGATATAACATCTGAGTCCAGATGTCAGGGAAGAAAAGTAGCTCTTATACTTGGTGGTTTTAGAAAAATAAAAGATTATCATTTGAAACGAGCTCTAGAAAGATACAGATGTTTCAAGTAGATTTGCATATTGAAAGAAAGAAATGTGGATTGACTTATTCTGTATGGCCCCAACGGCTCTGTAAAGATTGAACGAGCTATCTCGGCAAATAATGAATGAGATTCCCATTACTGGAGTCACTCATGTAGAGAATGGATGGCATGGAATGGAAGATGGATTAATTTTGAAGAATATACGTTCTGGAATAAGTCAAACTGGTTTCCAACCCAGGGTGTGCTATTTACCACTTCTGTGACCTTGGGCCAGTATTCTAAGCCTTTTTCTTTATTCACAAATAAGTGTGATAATTTATTGCTCTTCTTTTAAGGGGTCTTGTGAATTTTCAGTGAGCTAACATATATATAAAGTACATAGCCATGTACCTGGGTCAATAAATAGTAACTGTTTATTGCATTTGTTTATAATCACTTGGCAAAAGCATTGTTGAAGGTTAGGATGTCAAGACCAGCAGATATTTCATATCCCTGGCAACACGGTGACTTTGCATTCACTAGCTATTTACTGAGAGCCTGTCATGTGGCAGGCACAGGTCTGCACGCGGAGAACTCAGGGGTAAATGGAGCTGATATAACTCTCACCCCCAAGGAGCCTGCAGTCTAGTTTCTATGGCTGGCATTGTACATGGCAGGACAAGTTCTGACTTCAGCTTTGGGGCAACTCATTGGAATGGTGCTGAGAACTGCCCTCAGCTCCCTGTCCTGTGAGCCCTGGGTTTCTGTGGTTGGAGGACTGCTGGGAGAGCCCTTTGGCACTACTCCTCTTCGGACCGGCTGGTCCACGGAAATCCATCATTCCCAGCACCTGCTGTGCCCTTACTCACACCAGTTCTGTCTTTTCATTCCAGCCAATGCTGCCATGGTGAGGTTCTCATAGATGCAAACCCAGCACCTTGCTTTTCTGCCTCAGGGCTTGACTGGTACCTGAAGGAAACTTGGGAGTGCTCAGGTGTTAACCAGAGCCTGAGATCATTGAGAACCCATGACAAACGGGGGAAGCAGAAATGGAGGGTGTGTTCTTCCCCCTCCGTCCCTCAGGCAGGCAATTCTGAGGTGTATCTTACCAGGTTCCTCAGAAGGATGCTCAGGACTGAGCCTCACTCGAACCTCAGCTTCGCTGTGGTGACTCACTCAAGAGCTCTCTCCATGTTGGCTTCCTCCTTCCAGGTTTCACCGTCCCTTTCTCTCATACCAGTCACCCAGGGTTACTTCCAACATAATCTGTCTTCACACCAACCCTTGTCTCAGGCAATGTTCTCCTGGCTGAGATGTGCCACCTCAGTAAAACCAGTGTCACAAGGCTCAGTCAACGCCTCTGCTAAATCTGTCGCTCACTCTTGAGTACGTAGAATCCCCGTGTGTTTGATGGAAGGATGTGCAGTGGTGCACAAAGTCCAAGGCCACCAGGACACCTGTCCCTGATTACTCAGCGCCCAGTTTGTCCCCTCCCTACACCAGCCCTGCACTGAGTCAACTCAGTCCCATCAACCTGACCTCCTCCCCAGTACAGAGTGCGCTCTCCTCCTCTCATTGGTGATTATGGAGCCAGTACAGAGTGCGCTCTCCTCCTCTCACTGGTGATTATGGAGTAGTGCCGAAAGATTTCATCCTTTGTAGACTTGGTCCACATCTGGTCATCAAGCAGTCCCTAGAGGTAAGTAGGGTAGGTTTGAGGATGCATTTCCCTTTGGGTGTTATCCCACATGTGTGAGTCAGAGATTCATTCATTTGTTTTACTTAACCGTATCTAGATTTTCTATTTTCTCTTTCTAACTGCTTCTACTCCTCCTAAAACTTCCAAGGGAATTATGCCGCCATTGCCTTTGAGTGATTTTAAATGTTTAGTCTCACTTATTTTCTTAAATGCAAAGTTTTTAATAGCATTTTGAGTGATTGTCACAGTAGGTTTATTTTTAAATTGAGATATAATTCACATACCATAAAATTCATCATTTTGAAGCATGCAATTGAGTAGTTTTTAGTATATTCACAAGGTTATGCACCCATCGCCCCTATTTAATATTTTCATGGCCATTAAAGAAACCAGTACTCATTAGCGGTCTCTCCCCATCCCACCCTCCAGCAGGTGGTTTTTAACTTCCCATCGCATAACTTCATGTGGCCCATCCGAGTCAGCACTGTAAACAAGTGCACGATGATCATTTGGGAGTCACTTGGGAACAATTGGTGGTACCTCCCTGCACCTGCAGTCTTGACTTCACTACCGCCAACTCGGTGACTTTGGGAAAGCATTTTATCCTTTCTGAGCCCAGTTCACATTTATACAATAGGAAGATTGGGCGATATCAGGAAGATTTGCTCTTGGATTTGCAGAATTTTAGGAATAAAAGTACAGGAGGCCCATGAGTGCTAAATACTCAAATTTTGGAATGAACGTTTGTAGCTGCAGTTTTGTTTGTTTGGTTTTTGGAGAAGACACCAAATATTCAGCTAAACTATAAAAGGACCTAAAACTCTCTTCATCACTTTTAAAAATGAACAACTAACGGGCCAGACAAGAAAGTACTTGTTCCACCTCTGACCTCTCACTAGGATCTACATTTCCATTTGGGAAAATTGAGTGTCTGGGAGTGACTTGCCTACATCATTCAACAGGTGGCGCTAGACACAGGCGTGTGTCTGACTCCTGGGCCAGTGATTTTTCCTTAAGCCCCTGCTATTCCTTTCACAAAATTTGCACTTTGGAATCAGGAAAATCTTCAAGACTCATTTATACATCTAAATATACAACTATGTCTCAAACATAGGAACCACTCAATATATTGTACTTTTTACAGCATTCCACTTGTAAGAAAGGGTCTTATCTGTATGTTTCACACAGTCACCCCCACCACACACCCAAATGGTGCAAAACCCTTTTGCTGAGTTAGTAAGAACCACACACACACACACACACACTTGGATGCCATTTCTTTACTGGTTTCCTTGAAGCACAGCAGAGCCTTTGCCTGTCCACATCTATCTCACAGAGCTTGGATGGGGCAATGCCATCATCTTTGATTCTTTGATGAGCTGCCTGTCTTAGCCAGTACCTGCCTCACTCCAACCTAGTATATTTTATTTTAATAGATGAGACATATCTGGTTATATTTAAGAATATCCTCTCATTGTAGCCTCCAAGAATGTACCCTGCAGGGAGATCACATTCTCTCTCCCAAGCCCCCTCTGTAGGTGAACATCCAGATTCATCTCAATGGCTGGGAGCCTTGCCTGGTTTGCTGGAGAAGGATGTGTACTGTGTCTCAGAAGACTGAAGGCTGCCACTAAGTTTGCAGAAATATATTCGAGCTCAGGGTATGAACTCTCCTGCCCACCTGTGGTCCTGACAGAGTCCGGGGAACCAACATCGCTTGACCCCCAGTCCCTACTCCTTTGTCTTTATCCCTGGTACCATTTTCATTCATTTCAGCTGCCTGCCCAGACCACCCAGCCAGTATGAACCCAGACAATGGGAACTAATTATAATATTAGCTTAGACACAACATAATTATAAAGAAAACTGCTAATAAACAACTTGGATTTATGCATTCCAAAAATCACCTAAATATTTTTCAGTTGCACCTTGTTTGGAATTAGCCACACCATTGCGTTACCTCTCTTCATAGGCTCTGAAAGCAGAGAGTGAGGGTTTGTAGCCAGGCCCCTTCATCCACAGGCAAGAGAACTGTGGGCCCGCCTCTGGCCACCACATCCCTGGGTGGAACTCAGCATTCACTTTCTCCCAAGAGATGCTGGGTCGAGATTGTGAAATCTTGAGCCTAAATGGACCAGGGTGGGAGAATTTACCAACTAGCAGAAGAAAGGCCAGGGGGCTTCCAGGAGCTTTAGACAGAACAGGGACAAGCAGTGAAGCACAGCAAATTGACATTGGAAGTTGCTTCTTTGAAAGACACGACAGCCTTTGCTGCAGAGCTAATTATTATGCAAATTTATGCTAATAAACTCTGCCTTGCATGTTGTTGAGAAGCTGCCTTTTCCCGTTAACATAGCTGTAATGAGAGGTAAATTTGTAATGCAGATGCCCGAGGTAATATATCCTAAATCACTTTATGGTGGAACGGACTCTCTCACCCCACCCGGCACAAATGTCAATTTAAATTAGTTTTTGCTTTGCATATTTATTGAAGCTTTATTTATTGTTAATATGTACTAAGGACACCAACGAAACAGCCTCCACTACTTGTTAGAAGTGGAATTTAACAGGGAGCTGGGGATTGGCGTTTGGTCATCAGGAGATGCGAGAGTTTTTTCTTCTCCCAGCTAGAGCCACAGCGTCAGCTTGGATGGTGCCAGAATCGTGCGTGTGTCTCCCTCCTCCTCTGAGCTGGCTCTCAAATTAGGCTCGGCAATGAAAGAGCAATTCTATCATGATAATTATTACATGGCGTTTCTAAGAGTTAATGGTCTTTGCCACCTCTGCCTTTGTGTTTGTGATACCACCCAGGCTTGCAGAAACATGCCCAGGAAACAGGCGTGCTGTTGAGACGATGCCATTTGTCCCCTTCCGAAACTCATGCGCACACACACGCGCGCTCACACACTCCTATACATGTTTTAGGACACACACGTAGCTTCAAGCCCCCTTTGCATTCACATCTGTGTGGTCGCACACACACCTTTATTTTGATAGTGTCTTACACATCGTTCAGGGGTGTCTTCACTCAGGTTTGAACACACACAGATCGCCACTCGCCCCTGCACCCCAGCTATGGTCTTGTGTGTAACTGCAACTCTTCTGAGAATAGGAGGGGATGGCACTTGGACTTGGAAAAGTTCTTCCAAACAATTCTGAGATGAATCTTCCGCTGCTGGATGATGGAAACAGCACTAAACCATGAGTAATTTTGTTTCTAGTTTGCGTTCTGTCACTTAAATAAATAAATAAGTGCCTACCACGTATCAGGCATAGTGTTAAGAATTTTCTTGCATGGTTTCATGGTTTCATTTTCACTTATAAATAGTTCAGTTTAGATTTATATTATTATTATCCTCATTTTGGAGATGGGAAGACTGAGGCTTTGCAAGTTTAAATAACTTACCTCAGGTTAATCCACTTATGCCACATGGCAAGTAAAATTCAAGTGTTCTTTTTACTACACCCTTGTTTTCTTGCTAATGTCTCAGTAAATCTGAGTTTGAGTTTCTTCTACAGTTTAAGATGTTAGATTCGATGATCTCAAATGCTCTCTGATCCATCTAGCTCCAAATTATGATGTTCTGTGATAATGTAAGTAACTCTCCTGATTCTGTTTGCCTCTTTGCATCTCTCACTATGAACTAAGTTTAAGCTAGTCACTTGCTTTAGGATTCTCGACGGATGCCACCTACCTCTTTTGTATGGGTAGGTTTCTCCTAGGGCACCTTGACCCTTAACCATTTTGTATGGAATTAGTGAGTCTGTGAAGAACTGGGGCTAACCCAACGAAGTAAGATGTCAACCAGATGTGCTAACCCACGCATACATATATTCAGGGAACGCCAAAATATCCGTCTGCTGAAAAGTATCTCCAGCATTTATGTGTCAAGTACCTAGAGTTTTCCCCGTTAGTATAACCGCTTTGAATCCAGTTACCCTGACAGACCCTCCTCCTGTGAACATGTAAATTCACATTACATGAAGCAACATATCAACCGTTTGTGCCAGCTAATTCTCGAACATGTGTTTTGTGCATACCAGAACCTAAACAGGAGAGCGCTGAGAGAACAGAGCAATGAATTTTGATGAGTGTATTGGAAGAAGCCGCAGCATCCACACTGCTCACAGGACAGGCTGAGAGGCGGCCTTCCCCTTTACCATTTGGTCGTAGACTTCTGCTGGCAGAAATCTCCCATATGTAAATGAAATTCTAATGAATGAGGATTTTCTTCCAATCTATTAAGGAAAAAAAGTAGAGTTTAAGGGCTTCTCCATCTCGCCATGGCCACACCCACCGTGCCCCAATTCTAAACTCTATTCCCAGTAAACTGGAAAGCCTGGGATTCTACCTTAGAAGGCAGTGTTTTGGCTTAAGGAAATACACTAGGTTGTGATACTGAGCCTGGAATAAAAATACCATCTGTCAGTATCAATCTTTGCTGCTTTAAAATAAATACATTTATTAGATCAATTTTGGTTGCAACAGTGTGCTGAGAAGAGGCCTAAAAAGAGGCATATAAATAAATGCATTGTTATTGTTAAAATTTAAAAAGAACCATGAAAATACTGCAAGTATAGAGAAGAAAATAGCAATCATCCATAACTGCACCCTCAAAGATAACCATCCTTCAGACCTCCCTAGATACCATGGGGCCGACTTGCTAGAACTTTGCACAAATATATGATAAGCATTTTCCCCCGGGGGAGGTAATTCTGAAAGGGAGGTTGGATAGCATTTTACTGTGGGAGTAGGCAGACCTGGGCATGAGCCACGTCAGGGATGAGGGATGACGTCCCTAATCCTGGGGGGAGAGGCGATGGCATAGGAAGAGCTAGTGAATGAGGCAACAAGAAGTTTCAAGACACTAACTTCATCCACCTGGCCACTTTGCCCAGGTGGCCTTTGGGCATGAGGAAGTGTTTTATGCCATTGAGTTAAGACATCTTCTCCCGTTGGATGTGTCAATGCTTCGGTAAAATAAGAAAACCAGGCTAGCGCAGCTCTAAAGTTCCCTTCAGCCTATGGTTTGTTCCCCTTGAAGGAGGAGTTGACGTTCTGCTTGCCCTGAGTCCTCTCAAGGATTCAGCCAGAGTCGGGCATGACAGCTCCCTGATTCTGAAGTTCCTCATTTCAACTCCCAGAGGAGTCCCACAAAGCGAGTATTCTCTGTTCTAGCACTCTGAGTAGTGCCAGTGGCTCCTTTAACATTGAAGAGTGATTGGCAGTGGGAGGAGCCTGGATTTGGAAGACCCTACTCAAGTCAAGCCACAGCCTTTACTCGCTGCTGATCTCTGAGCAAATGACAGTGATGTCATCTCCTAGAGCCTCAGTTTCTTCATCTGGAAAATGGCACTAATCACACACCTTCAAAAGATTATTGTGAGAATGTGTGGCTGCATATGGAAGAACTCTGCAAATTTAAGCACGTTATGCCATAAGGGAGCAACAGGGAAAGAGTCAGAACTGCGGGATTCCTTCGCACCAGTTTTCATGGCTTATTGTTACTTTTCCATTTTATTTTTATAGTGGTTTTACCTTTTAGATAACTTTCACAGGTATTATCTCAATACAACTTCACCGGCCTGGTGTGTTGGATCACGCCTATAATCCCAACCCTTTGGGAGGCTGAGGCGGGTGAATCACCTGAGGTCAGGAGTTCGAGACCAGCATGGCCAACATTGTGAAACCCCATCTCCACTAAAAATACAAAAAAATCTGCTGGGTGTGGTGGCGCATGCCTGTAATCCTAGCTACTTGAGAGGCTGAGGCCGGAGAATGGCTTGAACCCAGGAGGCGGAGGTCGCAGTGAGCTGAGCTCACATCACTGCACTCCAGCCTGGGCAACAGAGTGAGACTCCATCTCAAAAAACAAAACAAAACAAAACACAGGGACATGGGAGACAGCACGAAGTGGCAGCCTCGTATGACATGATTTGAGCCTCAGGGTCTTCCAGTGACTTGCAGCAGGGCATAGAATGACTTACTTGTTGCTGGATGCCATAGGCGGAACCAGGAATTGGATTTTGTGTGGCATAATAAAAATATTGCAGGACTCAAGTCAGGACCGGAGTTTGGTTCCTTGAACTAACAAGGAACCTCCTTCAAGTCCTAGTACTCTCCTTAGGCCTTGGTAACCTCTTCTATGAAAGGGGAGGTTGGAGGAGACGGTGGGGCGAGACTGGCATTTTTTTTTTTAAGGCGTCTTCAGCATTGCTAGTCCATTACTCTGAGAGTCAAAGTAATGTTTCTGCAGTTGGGGAAGTGGCTGTGGTTTAAATTCCTAGTCTGTTAACTGTAGAGTTGGTTTCCTCTACAAGGGGAGTGGCCATTGGCAGGAGTGGACATGGGGCAAGCCAGGGTCCCACTCCCTTATCCACCCAGGCCATGGCTCCTCCCTGGCAGGCAGAGGCAGGCAGGGTGCTGCTGGCCTGACGGTCCTAGGCAGGCAACTCTGTTCTAGCCCTCTAAGGAGACCAGATGCTGTGGGTACCTAGGTTCTCAGGGCTTGAGAAGATGGCGTTTCTCATGTCAGGAGGGGATGGACAAATGAAGGCGTGTGCACTCCGGGGAGGGAGGAGAGTCACAGAAAGAGGTGGGGACAGGCAGGATGGACCAGCACCCGTTGTAGTGGGATTCAGCAGTGTGATGGGTGGAGCCGGGAGAGGAGGAAGCTTCGGGCAAGGGCACGTTGGCAGTGAGTGTGTGCAGCAGCAGGAGCCTGGGGTGCTTGTGGGTCTGTGCACGTTGTGGCCTAAATGACCCAGGCAGTGTCTCAGCTTTAACTCTGCAGTTAAATCCCATCCAGTGAATGTTCAAATCCCATCCAGTGAATCCAAGCAAAGCACCCTGTCCACACGGAGGAGATACCCCAGGGCAAGGCTGACAGAAGGCCCTGGAGGTCCCAGTTATGTGTCTGGGCAGACTGCAGATAAATGCGAGACTGTCACAAACCAGAGAGCCCTGGGGTGAGGTTTGCCGCAGGTGCCCGCAAGAGCCGCATGTGTCCCCTATACTGAGGGAAAGAAGCGATGCCCTCCCAAACACGGAAGCTACCGTGGAACATCGGCTTGTTCACAGCCCTTGCCGGGCTCTGGGGCACATTTGTCTCCAGACAGTGCCTTGGAGACGACCATCTCCGAAGGAAGTCTGGCTAGGGGGCAGGTGCCTCTGCCCTGGAGCACAGGCAGTGGCGGGGTGTGCATCTCCAACCCGGGGGCCAGGCCACCAGCACCGCTTCTGGAGCCATGGCTCCTTCTGACCTTGTTCCCTTGGTGGCATCTGCACACACGGTTTAGAAGCGCCCTTTCCAGGGCCGATCCTGCTCCTGGAGGCCCCAGTGAAGCAGCCCAGCCCAGGCTCAGCACAGAGATGGATTTTCCAAGGCTCTGGGCCACTCTCCTCCTGCGGGACTTCATACTCACCCAGGTCCGGCTCTCACAGGGGTCCTGGGGCTTCGAGCACCAGACTGAACCGTTTCCTCTGCACCGTGCTCTCCTCCGGGTGACGCCACCAGGCACCTTGTCAGGGACACCGTCTCTTCCAATCACCCCGCCCTGGCCCCTGACAGGTCTCCTCTCCCTCCTTGTTTTATTTTTCTCCTTTTCTCAGCCAGATAAAACATGTACTGTACTTTACGTGTATATCTTGTAGTGTCCTGTCTACCTGGTGGACGCAACGTAAGCTCCGTGGCAGGGACCTTTGTTTTGTTCAATGTTGTATGGTTAGCACATGCCAGGCTTCCAGGAAATGTTTCCAGTGAATGTATGAAGCCATCTTAGATTGACTGCCAGCCTGCCCTGTGCCAGGCCATGTGGCTGCGGAGGCCGAGAAGACCTCAGCCTTCCCTGCCCTCCAGGCTCGCTAAAGCCTGAGCTCTTCCTGACACTTCCCCTCCGGCCCGGCCCGAAAGTCCCATTCCCGGGTCCTTCCCGAGGCCAGATCCTGCCGGACAAGCATTCAGGAAGCCCAGTCCCCGTCCCTGGGCATCCTAGCGTGGGGAAAGGGCAAACGCGCCAGGTGGCCCCGGAGCGGCCCCTGAGGACGCCAGCGACAGTCTCATGGACCAGCTGGCCGCCCCTTCTCCCATTGGACCCTCCGCCTGGTCCGCCGCCACAGACCGGCTGTTGGCACAGCTGCCAGGGAAAGGGGTGTTTGCGCGCTGGAATGTGCCCTGCAGAGGAGCTCTGCCCGGGCCTCGCCCGGAGGGCGGCCAGGTGGGTTGCAGTACCAGGGACTGCCCACCAAGGGGAGACAAAGCTCCACAAATGAGCGCAGAAGCCGGGCTGGCGGCGTCAGGGACCCTGCAGCGCCTGGGAACCGCGCTGGGGCGGGCTGCGGGGCCTGCGTTCCGCTCCCTCCCGCTCTCTGCGGGGTCCACCCCTCACTCAGCTTCCTCTGCATCAGTGCCGCCTGCTCCCTTGGGTCAACCCCCTTCCCCTACCATAGGCCCCAGGGCAAGGGGCTTGAGGAAATAGTTGTGTTTTTTTGTTTTGTGGTTAAAAAAAGAAAGAAAGAAAATTAAAGCCATATTTCCCGGCCCTGTCTACAACTGACACATTCAAGTGATCAAACCTCGCTCACAGTTAGCCCCTTTCACAAAAACATCCATGAACTCTTTCTCAATTCAGGAGGGACTTTGAAGATCTAGCTGGTATTAATAATCACCAACTGGGGCTGGGGGCGGTGGCTCACGCCTGTCATCCCAGCACTTTGGGAGGCCAAGGTGGATGGATCACCTGAGGTCAGGAGTTCGAGACCAGCCTGGTTAACATGGTGAAACTTCGTCTCTACTAAAAATTCAAAAATTACCTGGGCATGGTGGCAGGTGCCTGTAATCCCAGCGACTCAGGAGGCTGAGGCAGGAGAATGGCCTGAATCTGAGAGGCAAAGTTTGTAGTGAGCCAAGATCAAGCCATTGCACTCCAGCCTGGGTGACAGGAGCAAAACTCCATCCACAGAAGAAAAGAAAAAAAAAATCACCAACTGCTCTGTAAATGACCTTTTCTAATCATGAAGCTGAAGAAAATCTTGCAGCAGATTAATAGGACCCAAAGTCGTCATTCACATCCTATAAAAAGAAGTGAGAAGGCAGCCACCTCACAGTCGGAAGTTCAGGCACACCACTGCAGAGCCCACCACGTGTGGCTCCCTGGGACCTTTTCTAAGAGCACAGGGAGGCTTTCCTCCTTTCTGACCCCACGGGAGGCTGTCTAGTCTGTTGGATTTCAGAAGGAGACAGGAGGCTGGAAAAGCCATCCTTGCGGGCTGGCCATGGCCCAGGGGACCAGTCCTCTGGTTGCTTCTCTTTTCACTCGGAGCCTGTGCCACTCTGGGTAACTCTCATAGACTGGAGCCTCTAGAGAGAGATGGGAAGGGACAGACAGGAACTGAACTTCCACTGTGAAGGTTGGTCTCTGGACCCACCGATAGAACTCACAGCACGTGCTGAGACAGTGACTGGAATACAATGGGAAAACCCCATGACCTCAAAGCCCTATGCTGGCCCCAGCCATGGGAGGCACGGGACAGACACAAGGAGGTGTGGCTGTCTTTACACACAGTGGTGTCTTGCAGAGGATCCTCAGATCAGTCCCCAGTGCTGCAGCTGCCAGCTGCTGGAGCAAGGCAGAAAGCCGTTCCCAGGGAGGCTGCTGTGGAGTACAGCTTGCCAAAGCAGAGATTCAGGGGCGGGAACAATGCTTGGGTCCAGTGACCAGGATTGGGATCAGTGACGGGGTTGCTGAGGCAGCCCCAAACCCCAGCTGGAACAGGAGATGAAAGCTGAACTGGCAGCAAGGGTGGGCAGTGGGGTCTCCAAGAATGCCGCTCAGGCAGTCTGAGGTGTGGTGACGCATGAAATCTACACGCAGGGCTCAGAAGATCTCATCTAGAGGGAAAGGAGGGATGAAGCGTTGGAGTCTAAGCAGGGTGCAACGTTCTGAGCCAAGACCTTTACCAAAATCCTTGACATTAAGCTGGAAACTAATGTTTTACGAGCAAGGAGGACTCTTGAGCCTCGTTTCTCTTAAATGATATCATTTGCAAATTAAAACTGTTTGGAAAACTACTCAGCACTATTTGTCAATAGTGGTGATGCCAGTCAGAATCTAACAGGAAAGGCACGAGAAGACAGTGATTTTGCCTACATGCAGGTGGTAAGGACCTGAGAGATTTCAGATAAGGAAGTGCAGCAGGGAGTCATGGACTGCCTTTCACTTGGAGTCTGTCCAGTCTGGAAGAGGCGAGGACAGGTATCTGGGGTGAGAACTTTAGAATCCCATTTGCGGCGGGGTCTGGTGTTGTGGGTGGAGCCTGTGCTTTCCTCCCTGACAGCGTGGACTCTTGGTGGAAACTTGCAGCTTTGGGCATAATTGAGATGAGCACAACACACACCCGTGGAATGACACAGAGCAGAGGCCAGGCTGACAGCTTCATTAGGAAAGGTGTCTTCACACCCATTGCTAGGAAATTTATTCTAAAACCAAAGTTGGTGTCACCTTTTGCAGCTAAACAAGACCCTATGCCCCTTTCCAATGGCTTCCTCAAACGTTTCCAAGAAATTCTCAAACTTTTCAGTCCCCACCCCCACCTCAATTTCTGTTTCTTGTCCCATTTCTGCATGTGCTTAAGTGTGCTTGGATGAAAAACATGAAAGAAATGGAACTGAGGGCCCTGTCTAATTTCACTTGTGGAAAAGTTTTTGAAAGAAGAGGTGAGAAGATCCCTTTTGCATAGCACATTAAAATAATTTATGGAGAACTTCTCGCTTCCAGCTAAGGAGGTGGTCAAGATGAGAGGATAAATCTTTAAAAGAATAATGTTTTCAAAATCAGGTTCCTTGCCCTCAATCCTTTGATGTATGAGTGTAAGAGTAGGTAGGACACATGGTGAAATATACATGAGAGCTCAGAAGAGAATAGCAGAGTGGAGGAAATATTAGTGTTTACATCAAAACTCAATTGAAACACTCATTTCAAGGTGATAGTTTATTATGTTGAATGCAATTTAGTCCCACAAGGATATTTCCTTTCCATCTCCAAGACTATCCCCAGGTCTACACCCCCATCCCCACTTCCCACTTCCTCCCTGTATCGAGATGTGAGGAAGCAAAACACATCCACTGTGGAATTAGTTCTTTGCGGCTGCAGGCTTTGCAGACTGTAAAGGAAAGGAACAGGAAGAGGTAGAATCCTTTGGACTCTGCCGACAGTTCCCTAGCTTTTTGGAGACTTAGACTGTTTTAAACAGAGAAGAAATTAACACAAAGGATTATCTTCTTGCAGAAAGTCAACCGAAGTGATCAGCTTCAAACAAAACTGCCGTTCTTCTTGGGTGTGGTGATACACTCTTGTAATCCTAGCACTTTGGGAGGCTCAGGCAGGAGGACTGCTTAAACCCAGGAGTTCAAGACCAGCCCGAGCAACATATGGACACCCCTCAACACTAAAAATAAACACAAAAATAAAATCAAACAAATACTATTACCCTTTTTCTTTCTTTAGCTTGCATCCCTCTTAGACACACTTTAAGGAAATTCAACTACAGCAAAAGATAAGTGGAGGCAAAAGTGATCTTGTAGAGGAGGGCAAACTTGGAAAAGCAGCCTCTGCAGCCCTGGAGGCAATGGGCCCACTGGCTGATGCCCACCTGGGGTTCGGTGAGCCTGTCATCTCTGCATGCAGCCAGCCGCCCAGTCAGCAGCGTTCAGCCAGGGACTGCTGTGTGCAGCGTTCCCAGGCCTCCAGGTGGGCTTGACTTCTAAGTTGCTGTAAGGCTTTCTCAGCACCCTTCAGCAAAGCTTAGAATCTTGAATGAGGCACCTGCCTTCCCAGCAAGAGGCCTGTTTTCTCACCTGGCAGGTCCTGCCATGAAGCCGCAGTAGGAGCAGGGAGCTGGGGAGCCAAGGCCTGGTGGCTGCCCCTCCACTCCACACCCTGCCTGCACCTACTGTTGCTCTCTGCCGTTAGGAGTGACTTTGCCCTGAGCGTGGGACAGACAGGTCTGAGCCTAGACCTGCACGCAGGCACTGAGGTGTGTCTTAAGGCTGGAGAACTGCCTTCTACATGTGGCTGTATGTAACAGCATGCGGCTATTGTGTCGGAAGCTTATGTTTCAGATGTTCTGCTGGTCCAGTGCTCAGCGAAGATGAAGGAGAGAGGGGATCATTCCCTTCTGACAGCTTCTATGGTCTCTCTCTTTATGCCAGTAGTAAACACTCTTCCTGGATTAGAAGCTTAGAAGCTGAGAATCCTGAGGGGAAGGGGAGAAGGAGGGGGAGAGGAGGAGAGAGAGTAAGATTTGGAAGTGACCTAAAAAATCCTTTATTCTAATTCCATGTTTCGAAGTTTAGTATTGTGAGATCCAGAGAGAGGAATGGCCTTAAAATATTTTACAGAAAGTTTGTGGCAAATCTAGATTTGAAATTCTGTCTCTTGACTGGACAGCACCACAGATCTCACCAGAAAAGATGGATATCAAAAGCTGTAAAGATAATAGTAACCGATTACAGTTTTCCA
Source organism: Colobus angolensis palliatus (assembly GCF_000951035.1). Lineage (NCBI taxonomy): Eukaryota > Metazoa > Chordata > Mammalia > Primates > Cercopithecidae > Colobus > Colobus angolensis. The sequence goes on along the minus strand of NW_012114455.1, from coordinate 8,637,445 downwards.
AAATTCTATTCTTTACCTGAAAGCTCCCATTTGAACTCTGGCAGTGGGTACCGCGAGTTGGTTTCCGGGAAGCAACTGACTCATCTCATTCCCTTTTGGGAAAACGGCTGCCAAATACCCAAGTCTAATAACAACAGATCGTCCATCCTTCTTTCAAGCACATATTGTGCTCCATGAAAACGGCGACTAGCTCAGTTTGCAACTCAAACACGAGTGTTTTCTTGAGACAATCACACTACTTCACTGTGCAGCAGAAGTGTTTCTGGTGAGCCTTCCATCTCACCACCAACATTTTAAAAATGTGTACTCAAGATTTGAAATTTAATAAAATCAAGTGTTCTTTGTGTAATGAGGGCGTTCATAAGTGAAACTGGCTTTTGGGTTTCCCTGCGAGCGTGCGGAGGTGAAGAGTGCGGTGACTACTCGCGCAGTGAGCTGCGTGTGCTTGTGTTGTCCGTGGCTGAGGCTCCTGCTGTCTTACCCAACATTGCTTTTGCCCCATCAGTGCAAATATCAACACAGTGAAGAAGGCAAAGAATGCCCTGATATTATCCTGACAATAGTTCTGACCTCCCTAAAAGGTCTTGGGCAGTCTTAGAGATTTGTGGATCACACCCTGAGAACCATCAGATTAAAGCATCAGCAGATCTTTGAGCACCAAGGCTCTGGGACCAGAAACCCTTGAGGTGTCTTCCTTGAGCTTTATCTGTAAGATAAGAAATGTCAAGGTGGCAACACAATTCTAGATAGATCCCCAGTACTGGTCTGTGCTATTACTGCCTTGACCTCTGAATGATACGACACAAAATCAATAGTTTGGACCATGGAGTTAGCCTGCTGGAAATCCACAAGGTAGTCCTGGAGGAAAACTTGATTTGTTTCAACAACAAAAGATAAAGGTCCTTGCAAAGTTACCATAAGCCTGAAGCTTAGAGCAAAGTTTCCCTGGAATTCTCATTTCCTGGTTTAGTTACAACTCCACTGGCAGCGGCCTAGGTCAGTGAGGCCGCCGCAAGGTTGGAACCGACCCTGTGGGTATCTTCACACGTCAGGCTTCATTTTTCTCCTGAAGAGCAAGTTACTTCAATCTATTGACTGTAAAGTCATCTTGCCAGATTATTTTTATCCTTAAAATACTTAGGTTATATATAGACTGTCAGCAGTTGATGTTAAGTTGGGCAAAAAGTATAAATGAGACTTCTGGCCCCTACTGGGAGGTGCCGAGAAGTACAGAAGAGAAGCTAAAACACAGGCACGGGGAGCGGTGCTCACTACCGGATTTAGCCAGCGCCCTCCCGGATGCTTGGTCCCTCGAGAGCTGCCCGGTGGGAGGGGGACTAGCTGCTTTCTGACACTCTAGGCTCTAGGAGGTGCACCATAAAACAGAAGTGGATGCAGGGACAGAGTCCCTAACTGGTCGAGGAGTAGATGGCATGCTCGATGTGACACCTGCCCGCCCCATTTGTCTGGGCTCCTGCTGGAACCCCCATGTCTCTGTGTATATCAGGATGCTCACCGCGTGCCCCCACCCCAGCCTGCAAACGTGCAAACACGCCACGCTTGCCTGCATCTTTGATGCTGTTTGTACCTGGAATTGCTCTCCGTTTGCCGCCTTCTTTCTGGGGAACTTCTACTCATCCTTTAAATTCCACGTCATATGTCACCTCCTCTCGGTGATTTCTTTCCTTAAGTCTTTATGCAACCAAGTAAGAATCAAGCCCTTCCTACTCCTCTATGGCTTGGTAACTTTAGTAATGCTACTTTCAAATATTTGTCACATTATATTATAGTTAATTATTTGCCCGGCTTTACTACTCAGTTTAAAATTCTCCAAGAGCTTTACACATGTAAACAAGCTCTGTGTCAGGTACTGGCCAGGAGCTGGAAATATATTAAGTAAAAGAGACATAGTAGTTCTAGCCCTGGCGGTATTCCTAGTCTAGTGCAGAAGGCAGATAATGCACCAGTAAAAATAAAGTATATTATGATGTGTTATAAAGAAAATAGATGTACAGTGTTAGAAAAGATAGGGTGTTTAATGAATATCTTATATTGCAAACATCTGGAACATTGTCTCTGGCACTGCAGGAGTTCACACATTTTTGCCTGGTGCCCCTCATTGTGCCCCTGAGAGTACTGAGGACTTGAGAGGGTCACGCAGAAAACCCAATGGAATGGACAGAAGGATGTGAAATGAAGGGACGGTGACAGAGGAGCAGAGGAGTGGGCAGAGTTCACAGTTCACATGTGATGGTGACTAGCAACAGTGGGAGTCATTTTTGTCCTTTGAAAAAAGGGCAAATAGCAGACCAGTTGCTAGGGACAGAGGAGGGCTATGGCTTTGCAAGCAGAGCTGCCTGACAGGAGCCAGGTGATAGGACCCCTCAAACTCTCTCCTCCACCTCCCGTGTCCTACTGGAGAATTCCTTTGGCCACACCCACCCAGAAGCAGAAGGCAAGGGAAGCTGGGGTGGTGTCTGCAGAGAGCAGAGTCTCCAAGGCACAGTGCAGGACAGGAAGGGCAGAACCTGGAACTGGACAATCAGTCAAAGAGCCGCCAGCTGACCCGGTTAAAGGAGTGGACCTCAAATTCAACAGCTTTTGGCCTTGGACAATTCTGAATCAAACCCCATGCCAATCTGTGATCTACACTGGCCCTCCTGGAGACAGAGGTTATGTAAGGGGTATTCCCTTAGACTCTGGAGCCAAGTATTTCACGTGTAATCCTGCCCACCTACATCTAAGGAACAGAACCCTGGCCAAATACAATTAAAGACAGAGGATAAAAGAGTAAGAGACCTAGCCGGGCGCAGTGGCTCACTCCTGTAACCCCAGCACTTTGGGAGGCTGAGGCAGGTGGATCACCTGAGGTCGGGAGTTTGAGACCAGCCTGACCAACATGGAGAAACCCTGTCTCTACTGGAAAATACAAAATTAGCCGAGTGTGGTGGTGCATGCCTGTAATCCCAGCTACTCGGGAGGCTGAGGCAGGAGAATCACTTGAACCCGGGAAGCTAAGGTTGTGGTGAGCCGAGATCGCACCATTGCACTCCAGCCTGGGCAACAAGAGCAAAATTCCATCTCAGAAAATAAAAAAAGTGAGTGACCTAATGTGTCTCCCCTGGAGGAGCTGTGAATCCGTTTCACGAAGAAAACAATGTCCATGAATCAGATTTTATACTTACAGAACCATACATAGTGATTACAAATTCATATAAAACCATCTGAGTACTGCACATGCTTGAGGGCTTGGCAGAGATTAGGCATGATTAGAATCAGGCTGAATTGATCAGGCAATAGCATCTTCGATGTAGGATAAAGGTCAGTTAAATGGAGTTTGGAGGAACGTCGCCTCACCTGTAAAAATAGACTTTCTTCCCCAGACACTTAATTTTGGGGAATTCTGAAATAACTAGTTAATTTCACAGTAGATTTAAATGTGTCTTGGTTTATTTCTGTTTTCACAGAAAGAGACATTCTCTCCACAATTAGAGACTGACTGAATCTGGGGAGAGATTTAGCATTGATCTGGCTTACCTGATTGATTTCCAATTCCCCAGAGACTCTAAGCGGTTATGGATTCAGATGTTTACTCAGCTAATCATTCTGTATTCATGTTCACTGGGCCTGTCTTAGTCACTCATTTTTCTCTTTAGGGCCATAGGGTAGTTTATGAAATTACAATCAATTTTACATCAGATGTTTAGGAATGACCACGGATGACTTTTTAATAGATGCCACATAGAGAATCACAATCATTTATAAATCATTCTCCGTCGCCCTCCATCTCCCAGTTTGTTTTGCTTCCCTTCCTCCCAATCCATAACTGGGCTTTTTGAATCATTTGAACACCAAGTATTTAAATATTCTCTCTTTCACCATGGAGGTAGCATTGTACGACAGAGGCAGCTCGCTCTTGGGACCTCCCCACTTGGAAGTATGTTTCTCAGCTTCAGGTCTCCACACCAGGCTGCGAAGAGGCAGTTGGACTCTCCAAGGCTTTAGGAGGAGAGAGCAGACTCAGAAGTGTCCCCACTTCTGATGGTTAAATCGGAATCATCTTGGCCTGTTGATTTTAAATTCCTGTAAGTGTTTCATCTATGTCCTTGTGATGATGTGCCCAACCAGGAAAGGCAGACAACAAATAGATGAAGTTAATAACGAGAAACCTCTGTGAGGAGCAGCTCTGGGAGAGCAGTGTTCCAGGCAAAAGTAACAGCAGCAACAAAAGTTCTGAACCTGGGACCAGTGTGGCACTTGTGGAGACTCCTGGTGCACACTGAGTGTGGCTGGGGTATAGTGACAAGGGGCAGACAAGGAGATGGAGTCTGCAAGTGACTGTTAGAAAAGGGTGCATGTGCCGCATGTGACATAAATGCCATGTGACATTTTTAAGAAGTTTGGGTTTGATAGCAGGTGTAATAGAAAGCCACCAGAGGTTTTGAGGTGACAGAAGTGTGAGCTGATCTATCAATGCGTAAGAGGGCCAACGTGATTAGAGCAGGGCCAGTCAGAGCCTGCTGCAGTGGTCCTGTGCCTGGACTCAGGTGGGAAGGGTAGGAAAAATGAGATAGACTCATATTCAGAATAAACCTGAAGCCAGAGCCTACAGTGCCTGCTGATGGGTGACCAGGAAAAGAGAAGAATCAAAGATGACATCTAGGGTTTCAGCCTGAGAAAGTAAGAACAGCAATGGTGTTTACCAAGATCGAGACCCCAGGAAGGGGAGCAGATTTCAGGGGAGGAGAGTGGTGGTGAAAAGGAAAAGTCAGTTTTGTTCATTATGCATGTTTAAGGGCGTTGTTGGACATCCAAGTGAAGTTGCCATGTGGATGGTTAGATTGAAAGACTTGAGAAGAGGGATTGGGAATAGAGGTGTGCATCCCAAAGCCATTAGGACTGAGTGGTTTTCCTGGGCATGAAGTCAGTGAGATGACGCAGGGAGTGAGAGCTGATCTGGAAGAGGGGGGACAACCAGCCAAGACTGAGACAGACGACGGAGGGTCAGGTGGAAGAAAAGCCTGGAGCTTGCTGTCCCAGAAGCCAGTTAAGAAAAGTGCTTCAAGAGGAAGAAGGAGTCCTCTGTGCTGAAAGGTACTGAATAGAATGAGAGGAAATTTAACCATTGTTTTTTGCAGGGGGGAGTTCCTAGGTGATCTTGACAATGGCAATTTCGATAGCAAAGTGGGAACAGAGCCTAACTGGAGTGGATGGAAACCAGCGGACAGAAAGTACAAAGTGCAAACCATATGTCATCTTTTACAAAGAGTTTTGTTTTTAAAGGGAGCAGAGAAACAAGGCAGTTACAAGAGGGAAGGGCAGGGAGCCAAGAGAGGGTTTGGGATGTTTATGATGATGATTATGATAATGACCGTGATCATCATAATCACAATGCACGCCATGCGTTGAGGGCTTACCATGTGCCAGGCATTGTGCCAAGCAGTCTCCATCAGGAGCTCAAGGCATTTTTCAACAAACCTAGAAAGAAGGCTCTGAAATTATCACCAGTGTAGAGGTGAGAGAACTAAGGATCAGGGTCCCAAATCTGGTGAATGATGAACTGGGAGTCCAATCGAGATGTGTCGTAACCACAGCAGATGGAGATGTTCCCGTTCAAAGGCCAGCTGAAAGTGAATGAAATTCTTAACTGTTGTTAATCAAGACCTGTTGTGGTTGCAAGGGATAGAATACCACCTCAAACTGACTCAAGGGAGTGAAAAAGCGAGGGAGGTTTAATTCAGGTATCTCAAAAGCCTCGAAGAAGATCTGACTTCAGAATAACTGGATTCGGGGGCTCAAAAGGTGTAATTAGGATCCTCTCCATCCCTGGGCTCAGGCCTCTGCTTTCCACTCTGTTGCCCTTAATCTTGGGCAGGTCCCCATGTTCTGGCATCTGGCAGATCCCGGCTCACTTCCAACCGTTTGGAAAATCCAGGAGTCAAAGTCTCATGTGGCTGGGTGGCTCTTATTGCATGACTTTGGTCACCTGCTCATCTGGGAAGCAATCACTATCCCCAAGGACATACAGTGTTCTCAATGGGACTGGCCCACATGCTTGGCACCAGAGCCAGCAGGACTGATCTGGACATAGAGGTTGCTCTCTAAAGGCAACATCCAGGTGCCACGAACAAAAGAAGGGACCCTGGGCCAGCAGTGAAGGGCAGATGTCCACCAAAGTATGAAGCACATGGACATGAACTCTCCTGCAGACAGTGTCAAGGTATGCTTCCCAGCATTCCGCCCGCATAAAAGCTCTACGACGGTAGTTATCTTTTTAGTCCTGTTTGTCAAGTACAGTTTCTAGCACAGTGATAGGCACACCACAGGCTCAGGTGAAAAAATATGTTTATTGAATAACGGAGTGACCTCAGATAATTCTCCTATAATGCTGGTCTGTTTCACTTGATTTAGTTACTGGTTATTTTAATTTGAGCTAGAGAGCCCTTCATGTATTTGAAACTCATCATTACTTTTCCTAACTATAATTCTCCAACTCTCCAAAACCCTTAGTTTATTTGGAAATAGGGTATTCAATTAATGCCCTACTCATCAGAACAGTGTTTTGGGTGTTATTTTATTCAAAGGAGGGGAAAAAACGGCCTTAGTGTAAAATCTTCAAAACTCTTTGTGATGTCCCCTGAGGGTATGAACCTGGTGGGTTAGCCAGAATTGAAATCTCCACAAATTCTAAGGAAGCTTTGCTTTGTTGAACCCCTGGGGTTTATCTCCTCCCTGCTGACTCTGTAAGGTGAGGCGGAGCTCTGGGGAAAGACAGATGCATGACAAAAAGCTGTTTGGGGTATATTTGCTTCTGATACTGAAATGCCTGTGGCAGAGCCGTCCATCTGGAAAATGCAGGCTCCGGCGGTGGAGAGAGGAGCACCACAGAATCCTTGTACAGGATTTGAAATGTTGTCTTGTGTGCAGTGTCAGTGGGAGGATGCTAAAGGGTTTGGGCTGCCTAGAAGACATTTGAGCTCTGTGCTATGGTTGTGGGGAGAGGCTTACAGGAAAAAATACAGAATGCCAATCGCGTCCTATGTCAATCTGATGCCTTCATTCCCACTGGTCATCAAGAGATAGCCATGTGCTGCTGGAGAGATGTGTGAACCGAGGAGTGGGGCGGGCAAGTGAGAATGGTAGAGGGCTAAAAAACAAAAACCCAGCAAAACCTCCTGGAAGGCATGCCGAAGAGAAGCATAGTGTAGTGAGTACCCTGAACAGGAAGGGGCGCGTTAACGATGACGCTCAGGGTCTGCAGCGCTGGACTGTCGGGCACAGACTCTTAACTTCTTCACTCTTCCTTTTTTCAGTTGGGAGACTTCAGGCAAGATCCAGATCATCTGTGTCTCAGTTCCCCTGTTGGTAAAATACGGGTAATAAAAGAGTACTGCTTCACAGATGCTAGACACGCGTTGATATATTTAAAGCATTTTAAACAGTGCTCAGCACAGAGAAATCAATATGTGTGGGTTTGTTTCCATTGTTATTAGTCTGAATGGGAAAAAGATGGGAATGTAAGTCTGAGTGTGCATGGGAGAAGTTATGAGCTTTGGTGTAAATATTCAGAGGGCATAAGCTTTGAGAGGTGTGTTTGTGTGTGTGTGTGTGTGTGTGTGTGCACACATGGAAGAGGGACAGGAGGAGGCAAGGCTGGTCTGAGATGGATCTCTTCTGGCTGTATGCAAAATATAATATTTTAACATTCTGGGGACAAAGGGCACCTGTTGGGTGTCTCGCAAGTTTGAGAAGAGCAATTGCTCTGAAGTCAGAAATGGAATTAATGTCATGGAAAGAAGCAGAGGCTGATGTGAATAATTAAGCCTCCTAATGAGAGCATTAATATTTCCCCAATAGATTGATTTAGTGTTTCTTTCTCTGAGATTGTTGCACAAACTAACCTGAGCTGCCCATCTATCTTGATTGTTCAGGACAAACTGCACTGAAAAAAAAAAAAAAAAGAAGGAAGCAACAGCTGGTAGACCATTTAGTTTCACATTGCAATGTGAAACTAAATCTTAAGAAGGGAGGCCTACATCCAAGAAATGGTGAGCCCATGGCATGGTCCTGAGTGGGAGGACACAGACATTAGGACTCCAAAACAAGTCCTCACTGGGCTCCACCTCATTATTCCTTATTGATTTTTACATTATAAGTTGGCTCAATTCATCAGCCCACTACCCCGGCATGTAATGTGCCAGACGCTTGTGTCTTCCAAATGGACTTGGAAACTGAGGTCAACTTTCCTTTAACCATAAGAACACCCATGGGTAGAAATAATTTGCTCATTACAGGTAAACCACTGGACAAGCAAGGTAGAATGTGTCTCTGCCAGGGTTCAATCAGAGTAGCGTGTATGTGTGTATAAATGAAGTTACTGCAAGGAATGGTCTACCCCATTGCAGATGATGGCTAAACAAGACCAAAGTTGTTAGATGTGGACAGTCAGGAGAGGAAGATCATGAACAAACTAGAATCCAGTGGGCAGGAGGTTAAACTGAGTGTCTAAAGGTGGCAGCCAGGAAGGAAGGATTGGGAGAAGGAGAGCTGTGCTGGCCAAGGGGGTGTTTAGACTCTCTCCCTCAGGGACAGACTACGCTCATTTACAGACTCTCAACTTGTTAAGTCATGTCCACGGAAGATAATCTCCCTTTCGATTAATTTAAAGTCAACTGGTGAGGGATTTTTACCATAGCTACAAAATCCTTGCACAGGAGCACCTAGATCAGTGTTTGGCTAAATAACTGAGAGAAGAGGCATGCGTGCTAGAGTGGCAGCTACTGCCCTCCATCCCTCTGAGAGGGTCTCCCCTGTAGCCCAGCTAACTGGAAATACACTAGAATGTGGATTCCGGGGCTGCCGTTCAGCCTAGCTGAGCTGACACATAAAAAAACCCTCACAGATGGAGAGCACAGCACGGGAGTGAAACCAGCTTCCAGGAGGACTCTGTCCTGCACATTGACAGGTTACAAATCGGATTATAAGACTGCCCATATTTATCATACTCTATGTGCACCTCATGTCATTGATATTAGCACTTCACATTTACATGCAATTTCATGAATTCCAAGCATTTCCTCATCTGCAATCAACTTCTCTTTTGTTTTGCTTTGCTTTGGACTTTTTAACATTCAAATAGAAGTGATGAGTATTAGTCTTCCTCATTTTACAAAGACGCTAAGGGCCACAGAAGTCAGTTGCTTACTGAAAGGTCACATGATTAGCTTGCGGGAAGACAGATGTGTCAGATCTTCCGACTCCAAGTCCAGGGCTCACTCCACTATCCCAGGCTGCCCGCAATAAGAGGCAGCTTGCTCAGTAGACAGACCCTTCTCTTCCCTGGTGACAATTCCAGTTGCCACTGAGTCTTCTAAAGCAATGGGAGCTGACCTGAAGGGGTTATGTTCAGATTATGGCTGTGGGCTTCCCTTGCTGATGCGTAAGTTCATTTTTATGTAATTAATAGTCTTGGAAATCTGAAAATCACATAGAACCCAATGTTACGCTCACAGGAAGTTCCATATTTGAAGGAAAACCACTGGATTGTAAGCCCCAGAAGGGCAGGGATATTTATGCCGTTTCCTGCTGTATCCATAGTGCTAAGAGTGAAGTCTGTCACATAGCAGGTTTTTGGTAAATATTTTTGTATACATAGTAATGCTTAATGAAGCTGCTAATCTTGAATCAATGGAAAACATTTATCTGTTATTGAGCTTTTGTAAAGTAAGATCAACTAGACTTTCAAACCGACTGAATTTATTAATGATACTAGCTTGCTCGGTACTTTATGGTCAAAATGCACTTTATGTACACTGGCATTCTGGGAAACATGTCCTAAATACCTTCAAAGAGCCACAGCTTAGAGTAATTCAAGAGAAGACAGAGTTCCAGACCTTAATCTTGAAAGACAGTGTCTCTCTGGGGCATAACAGCAAAGCATCTCTCAGTATCAGCTCTACCTAGTACTGTGTAGCTCTTTCTTCTGGGGTATCTTGTCAGTAAGAACCATGAGACTATAGGAAAAAAAAAATGTTTTATTGTTTTGTTTCTAAGTAAGTAAGTGCCACAGACAAAGAGAGACTTGCATCTCTTCTCAAGGCAACGCAAAGTCACAAGATTAATTAACCTGCAATACACTGAGAACTGCTCTTTATCCAGTAGGTGTTCTCTGTCTGTTTAGAGTGTGTAGTTTCTGGCGCTAAGTGGTGTGATGAGTTGGCTGCGTTCTCATATGGGGTTTTAGACGTCTCTCCTAATGCAGTCAGTAGTCCTTGTGATGGGCAATGGAGCACAGTGGTTAATCAGAGCTGCTCTCTAGTCCCTCTGCTTGTATTTGAAACTCAATGTTACTGTTTGTCGATTGAGTTAATGCACGCCTGTGTCTCGGTTTCTTCTCTGATAAGATGGAGATGATAAGAGTACATGCCTCATAGGATTGTTGTAAAAATTAAAATGCATTAATTATGCAAAGCTCCTATGAAATTGTCTGGCCTAGGACAAATTTTTTGTAAGTATTAGTAGGGGAGTTAGCATCCCGCATGGAATCAGCAGGATATTCCATCTGGGGAAGCTGGGCATGCGTCTTACCTTCTTCCTCAAGCCTGAGGAGAGTGTCTGGGCAGGGTGGGGCAGGAGGGCAGTGGGCGCTGTGGCCTTGGGCCTCCAGGAATCCTCAGTTTCTGGACAAGGACAGATAGGGCAGAAACCCTCTCACAGTCCCCTGGCCGTAGCATGTGCCACATAGAAATGAAGAGCGTCTTGCTCTCGGAGGAAGCCTGGCTAATGTCTCCCAGGGGATTCTTCGCATTCCGAATTCAGACAAATTGCTGCTTTTTAATTAACAGAGCCCCAACAACTCTGTTATCTGTCTTCTCATGAATCTATTTTCTCTCGAATCCTTTCTCCTTTCCCACCCTGTCTGCTTCTGAGCTGTAATCTTTCAAGCCGCTCCCTGAGGAGTGGGCTGGGGAAGGAAGCGGCAGAGAGACGGAGGAGGGGTAGGGAAGTGTAGCCGGAGTGATGGATGGCCAGTGACCCCTGGCCAGCAGTCACCAGTCTGTCTGTGTACAGCTGCGGGAGACCTCAGCTGGAGCGTGTGGGCCACAGTGCCATCCACAGCTGGGTGTTATTAAAGATCCGGCAGAATTCCCTGACAGAAACAAGTGGAGGAAGCATTCGGGAATGGATCCCAAATACCCCATTAATTTAAGTTTAATAGGACAGTTATTGAATAATAAATAACAACCGAATCAAGGAAACATATTTATCAAAGACTTATGGCCAGATAATGCAATTGCGGCTACACCAGTTGAGAAGCCACCGGACGAATAGCTGCATCACGATGAAGACATGCCCCCAGTGACTGTCGGGATGAACTCAGAGGAACACTCATGGCTCTATCTTGTCCTGCCAACTCTCTGGGGTTTCCCCTAAAAGTGGCATGTTCTGCTCAGGCTGAGGTAGCCCCATCTGTGGAGAAGGTGACACACGTTTCCACACTGGGCCATGTGAAGCCATGTTCAGATTTTGTTCTCCTGAGCTTCCTCCGTGACGTCTGCGTGATGGAAATGCAAGATATGATCACCTTGTCTCAATCACCGTTTCAGATCTGACCTACAACTCTGTTTGAAGCATTCTCTGTTTCCAGAAAACAGCTTCTTTCCGGCTCCATTCCCAGCAGGGCACTTTAAAATGGCTTTTGAAAAAAAAAATTGTAAAGTTAAAAATATCCCCTTCCACTCCCCTGCTCCTAACTTATTAGAACAACGCCTAAGGCAGCAGGGGTGTCATTGGCAGTTCTATTTGTGATGGGTCTGGAAGAGTTGATATGTTTATGAATATTTACATCTCCAAGAGGAGACTGCTGTTAAGTAGATTTTTTTAAAAATCTGTAAATTTCCTCTTGTGGGATGAAAATGCTATGGGCCACAACATAGGCAGAGGAAAGAATGCAAGGGGAAAGGAAGAGGGAACCATGGTATGGGCACCCCTAATCCCGTACTCTACAGACTCCCACATGCCAGGGGCTGTGCAGGGAGGAATGTGGGCGAATTGTTAGCTGGTAGGTGCCTGGAGTTGTGTTGTGTTCTCCCAGCTTCCTTTTTATATGATGCCTATGATGCTTTCTGCTGTTAGATGAAAAGCTCCTGGCATTGAAATCTATGAACAGAGGACAAGGGGAGGGAGGCTGTGGCTCATTCCTGCAAGAGCAAACTCTAAGAATGGAGAGGGCAGAGGTCTGCATGTCGGGGCGTCAGGATACCATGTTCTTTAGCGGAATGGCTACTCGGCAAGTTTGATTGTTAGTCATTTTCACACTGTCAAATATGAACTACTGCTTCTTGCTTGCCTCTGTAAATACACTGCCTCCTTCCAAAGAACTTTAACATTTAAAATGTGGGAAATTTTTCAAAGGCATTGACCAAGTACAAAGCAGGTATGATGTTCTCCTCCTTAGCTTTCCCAGAGAATCTAGATAAGTCACTTGAAAACACACAGTGAGTCAAGAACTAAAGGGTATATAGGTTCTCACACACTTCCCCAGGTCAAACCTCGGGCTGATGTCTCCAGAGCAAGACAAAGGCGGAAACCTCAGCTCTTAGTCACATTTCATGAGGATGAGAACAGGGCAGTCTTTCCTTTCCACAAGCCCCTTGCTGGTGAGCATCTTGTAGCTTCACGTGCTAAGCAGTAACTCCTGCTGACTGTCAGGGACTTGGCTCACCTCTTGCTTGGCTACAGGCAGCCATCGGAAGCAGGTGACTATTGAGCCATTACAGTGCCCTAATTTGCAAGTTACTTTGAGAAGAAGCCTTCTTTTGGCAGGCTGTCTAACCATTATGAAGCTGTCTACCAGTAGGCAGTCTTGTGCACATCTCTCAGCTAATTTGGAGAAGCCCAGAGTAAATGCCTCTAACATGCTAGAAGATGCAGACATCCCTGGATGCACACTGTTCAGTGAATGTGAAGCCCAGTGACAGGTGATGCTCCCGATTGGGAGAGGGAAGAAGATGGCAGAGACCAGCTCACAGGGCAGAGCTCTCCGGTGGGGAGATGGCATCCCACCTTGGCCAAGAGTGAAACCCTGACCCTTTAGCATCTATTTTAGACAGAATGAATTTTCATTTCTCCTCTCCGATGACAGTGCTACATCACTGAGCAGCTGCCACTCCTTTTCAGAGCTCTGTCCAGAAGCCAGATACCTTGTGTTTTCGAAGGAATGAGAGGAAATCATCTATGACTGTCCCTCTGGGTTGGGTGGGTCCCTTGAAGACCATAGAGGAGGCCCTGAGAACATGTTTCCCTGGCTTGAAGGGCCAACCGTCTCAGGAGGGGACAAAATGCAGACGTGAAATAATGATGTGACATGAATTAGAATCCATCCTGCCAGCAGGTGTGAAAAAATACACCCCAAGGTTGGTGGAGGAATTGCGTAGGGAACCCCAGCTTTGGAGCAGAGCCGGGGGTATGCGTGAGGGGCAGGGTTTGGGTCTCTTGGCTGACTTCTGGGCTTCTTTGACTGGGGATTTGAACCAGCTCTAGGACAGTATCCAACTTTTCCCTCAAAGATGACTTTTGTGGATTCTGAAAAACGTGGTTATTCTCTTGCTTTTAACCAAAGATGGGAAAGCACTTGAAAGAGCAGAGGTTCCAGATCATCTTCTGAGATTCAGGGCTGGTCTTTAGTGTCCTCATTTGGAAATGAGAGACTGGTTTCTAGGGCCTTTCACCAGGGTTTCCTGAATCTGTGACTGTTCACTCCAGTTCTTTTGAACAGTAGAGTCCCGTTGCATATGCTCCCCAGTATGGAACAGACTTCCAAGAGCACAGGCTTCCTCTCCTTCCACCAGGATTCAAAGCCTGGCTCTGCTAACCACTAGCTCTGAGACCTGAGCAAGCTACGTCACCTCTCTGTGCCTCAGTTTCCTCATTTATAAAGTATGAATCACCATAACACTTACTTCCTAGAACTGGGTGTGGATTAAAAGAAGTAATACATACAAGGTGCTTGGTTGAGAGTAAACATTCAATAAATATGGCTTCTTATTAACATATGACTGCGCACCCTCGGCCTCTTTTTTGGGTTCTTCCCTTGATGAACTTTTAATGACTGGTGTGACTCAATCCTTTAAACTAGGCTAGCCAATTTCCCCTTCCTTCTTCACAATTTAGCCTCTCTCCTTAGTGAGCTTATCTACTCCCCTGTTCTCTGTTCTGCATGCTAAAGAGTCATGGCTTACAAAGCATTGCATGATCTGGCCATTGCTTATTGCCTTTCTTATTGCATTCGTACAGATATTCTTTGCCTCAAATCTCTACATTTACTGTCTCTTACCCCTTTCTCTAGCTTCCACCTTCAACAGGAGGATGCACGTGGATGTGCACCCATGCACACCCGTCCACACTCACATGCAAACACATGCACACACCCTCCTCACCTGGCTTACTCCCACTGCTCTTTCTGACTTCATCTTAGACCTGGCTCCCTTGTGGAAGGCTTTCCTGATCCTCTCCATAGGATAGCAAAGATTTCCCTCATAGCATTCAACACACAGGACACTAAGTATCTGGCCATATGTTGGCATCTCCCACAAGACGGTAAGCCTGGTGAGAACAGTTATTGTCTGCTATGCCCCCCTCAATTCAGTATAGTGCCTGGCACCTGAAAGATCACCAATAAATATTTATTTTAAGTGAATGCATGTACAAATGAATAAAGGTGTCAACAGATGAATTCCCTCTTGAATATACTCCTTTTGTTGAAAGTGTTTCTGGCTTGCAATTATTTGAGATCTATCTGCTATGAACGATTTGTCTGGCTTTAGCTCGTTATGTTTCTGTCCCCCCTTTTTTCCGGTGCTTTTCATCATGCACATAAAAGTAACTGCACACAATCACTCACAATTGGGAGCATCAGTGGATGTACAAAAAAAAAAAAAATGCATGAAGAAGGCTCTGCATGGGCAAGGGCTGATTCTGTTTGTCAGGATGCATGTTGTCTAATCCTGCACACACCAAGGCTGCAGACTGTGGCACAGACCCTCCTAAAGCAATATCACAATGAGGCTGGAAATCTATTTCCCTGGGTGTGCGCAGCTGCCACCTAACACTTTGGAGAATAGCAGGTGGTTCATGAAGAAGGCAGAAAGGGAAGGCTGGTTAATTTCAGAGCTGAGGAGCAGAGGGGCTGATGAGTGGAGCCCTTGGTCAGCCTGGCATCCTCAAAGGCAGAGGTAATGAGAAAAATGGCTCCTTAAGAACAGCTTGGTGGGGTTTCATATGTGCTCTCTCACGATCAATTCCAGAGGAAATTTAGGCCGGTTTCAAGTCAAAATAGGATTTTTTTGAACAACCAGAAACAGAAAACTGCACCTGGACCCACAATCCCAGCTGGGCTCTCTCTGCCGCTTGTATCCACCCTGGTAATAAAGATTCTCCAACAAGAGGAGAGTTGACGAGGTGGAAGATGGAAGGGAATCCATGTGTGGTTTGCTTGAGCAGACCTGGCTGCACAGGGGTCCAAATGTGTTTGTGTGGGGTAAGTCGACAGAGATGGCTGAAGAAATGTGGAAAGTATTGCCTCTGAGACATGCTGGGCACCTGCAAGTGTTTTGCAGGAAGTCTTTTCAGTGTGGAACTGCACGTGGGAGACTCTTTTCTCTCTTAATTTCATCCCATAATTTTCTCCCTCGATAATTAAATTACAGTAGCAGGTTGATGCCACAGATAGAGGGGGCGGCTCAGGTGCCTTCAAAATTAAGTTTTGCCCATGACAGAAATATGACTTGGTTACACTGAGGCTTCTTGCTTCTGGGAGTAGCTGAGGGTTCCAGTGTTAACTTTGGCCGTTAAAGGCACCCTCCGTTAACATTTGGAAACTAGCCAGCGTCTAACCCTGTGGTTCCCTGGAAGAATGTAACTGTAGAGCTAGCCTTAGGCAAAATCCAAAAGGACAGGGTAATAGTTAACCTGGACCACTCACTAACAGTGTTACTCTGAGCTTCAGGAAGCCAGTGTGGGAACAATTCGTACAGATATTCTTTGCCTCAAATGTTTGGGATTAGAGTCCCTCTGACTAGCCTGTTGGGAGAGTTGGGATTAGAGTCCCTCTGACTAGCCTGTTGGGAGAGTTGAGCAGTTGATTTCTGTGGCTATAACATCAGCACATACATTCCCTTTCACACTTTGCGTCCCTCTCTGCCTCTCTGCCGGCCCACCTGTAAGGTGGCGGTCATGATGCGCCTAGCCGGCAGAACTGTCCAGAGACTGAGAATGCATCTGTCAAAGGACTTATACGTCGTCCAGTGCTCCATGCGTGAGGGCCACGTGTTTATTTGCTTTGTCTCCACTCTGTACATGCGAGGCCATTCCTATCCATTAGGCTCCCAGGACCCTTTCTCATTCATGCTGGGAAAAGTTGCTGTGTGTGGATGGTGAGGGCTGGCCACGTGGGCAAGGCCCTCAGCGTTCCTTGAGTGCTGCAGCTGTGCAGTGCCAGGAGCCCGCCTTCATTAAACAGGAGCCAGGGCCTTGTTGTGTTTCCATGTCACATGTGACTGTGAACCTAATGGTGGTGATTAGTCAGTGTCCAGCGAGGGAATGAGCAGGCTCCCCCACCCCCCAGCTCTGCACGGCTGAGTGATGCATTGGATGAGGGGGATGGCAAGGTTGTTTGCCAACAGGACTGGATATTGATCCCTGGAGCCAGGTCCTGGGATTTGGTGGCGACTCACAGCCCCTTTTGTGGAATACAAAACAGTGTTGCCTTCTTGAGGGCTCTAAGCACCCGGAGGGCCAGAAAGGATGCTGCTCTTTGGGATTGGAGGGGCCTGAAGAAGACCTATCTAGAGTGATATCAGAAATGTTGTGACTTCGAGGGGTTTTCGTCTTTTTAAATACATTCTTCCATTCTTTTCCATTCTTGATTCATAAAGCTGTATTCCCAGGGATGCAGCCCCATCGTGCTGATAGAAGATTCTTTGGATCAAGGCAACAAGGGGGTATAGGGTGTTTCCTTTGAAAAACACGAAAAAGTCATCTTAGAGTTAGGAGCAAAGTGTATACATGACGCAGTTGCTGGAAGAGGCCAGGCTAGGATACTCAAAGGTATAGGGCAGGATGCCTTTCTCCTTTCCTGGAAGTTATTCCTCATCTACTTCTAGATGAAAGTCTTACACGGCAATTGACAAGTGCAGAGAGACTGCAGAGGGTGGGAGAGGCAGCAGCCGCAACGACAGCAGAAAGAGAGGCGAACGCATTGAGAGGCAGCTCCCAGCCATAAGGTGTCACTGCTGTTCGGAAGTTGATTGAATCAATATTAATAACATGATGCCATCACCGAAGATTTATTGATACATTGAGCACTTACTGTGGGCCAAAGCTGTAGCCAAGTGCTTTATAAGCATTATC
Organism: Colobus angolensis palliatus; assembly: GCF_000951035.1. Lineage (NCBI taxonomy): Eukaryota > Metazoa > Chordata > Mammalia > Primates > Cercopithecidae > Colobus > Colobus angolensis. Next base: position 8,620,036 of record NW_012114455.1, on the reverse strand, counting down.
TAATTTTATCCTCCACAGCCCTAAGAAGTGGTGGCTGTTATTTTTCTCATCACACAGATTAAAACCAAACATGCACCCATGAGTAAGAATCCCAAACGGTGAAAGTCTAAGTAACTTTTCCAAGGTCAGAGCTAAAAAATGCTTGGGGATTAACTAACAAGCTGAGATTTGAACTCAAATGCTCCAAAATAGTTAATCCTATCATCAAGTTTTTTTCCAGCTAACTTGCAGTATTTCTCAGCCTTTTATAGTCCAAGCCCCCATAAAGCTTCCTGATTCCTTCCCTGCTGATCTCTACCAGGTAAGAAGATGTTCTGTGTGGTTTTACATTCAGCTCTTTGTATTATGAAATCTACAGGTATCATTGCTTTTAAACTACACAAACCACTTCTCAGAGTGTTTGATGTGCTTCCCTGTACTTCACCCTTTCTCCTTCTCCCATCCTGGTGGTATTGACTTACATATTAATGCGAGAGCACTTACTGAGCTCCTGCAGAGAGACACAGTCATATACGTGCAGCTCTGAATGACTCACTGCCTCGCCCAACCAAGCAAGAGGCCCCTGTCCTGTAGCAGGTACTCAGGTACTCATTCCTGATGGGGACAGACCTGAAGGATGTCCTGCCACTTCTACACAAGGTGGATCCTGCCCCTCTTTCCAAATTCCTTCCAAGCCAAGTCCTCAGTAAAGCCCTTTTCAGACATCCAACCCTCCTCCTGACACATGCATGCCGGAATTAAAAGAAAACGTCCCTATGGGGAAGTCAGGGACAATCAATTTGGAGGGCCTGGAGGGGCCAGAAGGGGAAAGGCTTTGACTCATAGGAAAAGAGTTTGACGCTTTGGGTTGCTTTAACTAAAAGCAATGGGAAATGACTGAAGGTGTTTGAGGAAGAGAGCAGAGTTTTAGGGAGATGAGTGGAGGCTATCGGTTGTGGGGTAGGTTGTGATTTGTTTTATGCGACCACCAGAGCAGGCGCCAGAGAAAAGGCAAGTAGGCAAGGTAAAAAAGAAACTTTATTAGCTAGCCAATGTGAAGGAAGAAAGGGCGAAGTTCACCGGTCTCCGGTGGTGGAGGCCGAGGAAGTAGCTCCGGGGTTCTCGGCGAGGTTCCTGGGTCCGCATATGAGGAGGGGGCGGAGGAAGTTCGCGCCGCGCGCCTGCCGGGAGCGGCTTTTCTAGGAGTGGGAGGGCACTAGGCGGGACACGGGCGTGTCGGGGGCGTTCCCTAGGTGCGGCCGGGTAAGTCTCGGTCTCTTCGGATTGACGTCACCTGGCGCATGCTCGGTTGATCTGCATCTTCCCCGGCTCGGGCTGCATTTTCCCGCGCGCGGGACACTTGGTGAGGAAGAACCCGGAAGTGCACCGTCTTAGTCGTCTTTGTCTTCCCCCCACCCACCCCCGCCCCGTCCAGTCGAGTTGGATAAATGTTAGGAATGAGCTTGAGAAGAGCTGGAATAGCTCAGTCGTGCAGTGTGAGGAGGAGGTCATGTGAGGCATTCTCAAAGGTGAAAATATTTTTATTTAAGGGAGTCAAACAGTGTGGTTTAAAAATGCCATAAAATTCAACACCTGTTATCCAGCAGTCAAGATTAAGGAGTTGACTTGAGGATGACACTAATTCTGGACATTTTCTGCTTGGTTGCTGAGGAGGTGAGGAAATAGGAAATAGAGGCTCTGCCCTCCCCTATCTTTTTTTTTTTTTTTTTTTTTGAGCACTGTCACTCAGGCTGTAGTGCAGTGGTGTGATCTCGGCTCACTGCAAGCTCCGCCTCCCAGGTTCAAGTGATTCTTCTGCCTCTACCTCCCAAGTAGCTGGGATTACAGGTGCCCACCACCACGCCCAGCTAATATTTTGTATTTTTAGTAGAGATGGAGTTTCCAATATGTTGGTCAGGCTGGTCTCAAACTCCTGACCTCGTGAAGAGCCCGCCTCAGCCTCCCAAAGTTGCCCTCCCCCATCTTTCACATGAATGAGGAGCCTTGCTTTCAGTCTGTGACGTCTGCCTGATGATTGGCAATTCACAAACAGGTACACCCACCCATGATTGCCAAGAAGGACGTTTTAGCTGATGTCACTGGGATTCCTGAGCCGGATCTCCCTGGTCCCAGCACCTGGGGAGCTTCCTGTAATGCCCACCCGGACACTGGGAATGCAAGCACCATCCACCCCCTGTTCATGTGGGCACCACCATCCAATGGGTATACAGCCCACTCTTCAAATGAGTGCAGTGAGGGGACAGGGAGTGCACACAGCACACTTCACTGTTCAGGGTTCATCCAACCCAAGTGCCTCTCATCAGGGCTGGAGGACTTTGGAAGGCATGAGGAGGTAAGGACGTGGGGGAAATGTAATAAATGTAAAAACTAGTCCTTGGTTCCCTGTGCGCCTCCTGAGACCTGCTGAGGTTGTCTTGAGCACAGGGTTCCTGAGACAGAAGGTAATGTGAGGGCAGGAGGTTGGCTCCTGCTGGAGCACACAGATGTTGCCTTTACCTTTTCAGGGGCATAGATCTTAAGGCTGAGCTGTGGCAAGGATAAAGCCTATGATCTTTTCCTCTCCCTGGCACTCCCCTGCCAATCCTCCGCCTGTGGAATATGCCCTGAAGGCACTGAAAAGGCCTTGGAGTTCTGAAATCTTAAAACACATGGATGAGAAAACAAGCCCCAGCCAGCATAGGAAGTGGGAATGGGGGCATTTGCCACTTTACTGCTAACTGCTTTGAAAGAAAAGAGACAGGTGTGGGTCCCGCTGATTTCCGAAACTGTCACAGATGAGAAGCAGCATGAGACGGCAGGACGCTTTGTAGCTCTCAGTCTGGCACCCTTGCCAAGATCACAGAGACTTGGGGGAGGAGTTGTTTCAACCAAAAACAGCAGTGGTTTTTTTTTCTTTTTTTTGGGGGGCAACATGGAGGCAACAGTGAGTCAGAAGAACAGGAGGAGGATCAACCCTATTACAACCAATTTTTGTTTTTTAAAATCTTGGCCTGAACTCACCTTAGACAGCAGAAAGTTGTGGGATCATAACTCAGCCATTGCACTTGTTAGCTGTGTGATGTTGGGATATGTACTTAACCTCTCTGTGCAGCGGTTTCATCATCTGTAATGCGGGATAATAATGATCCCTATAAAAATAGGGATTTTTGAAGAGTTAAGTTATGCATTCTCTAATATCTCTGGGCTAGAGCCTGGCATTATATAATAACTCAATTTTAGTTGCCATTGTTTAGGAAAAAAATTAAAATCATGAATCTTTTTGTATCTGTCAATATATATTAGTGACCATGGTCTTCTGATAGTCATAGCCCATGTTGGCTAACCAACAACCTTGAGGCAGGGAATGTATTACTTTTCCCACATTTTACAGATAAATGAACCAAAGCCTAAAGATGTTCTATAGGACTGTGAAAGGAACGGTGAGGAAGAGTTAGGAGATGAGTGTCCCACCCGAGCTATAAGCAACCCCAGAGGGACACTAAGACAGGTGCTGATTGGGTCCAAAGGCATGGCCCACATAGCATGGCTGGATATGGGAAGGGACAGACAGGGCCAGTGCCCAGGGCTCCTACGTCTGCACCCAGAGCTCTCCCCACGCACTTGGTTCCCATGCATCCAGCCACGCAGGCATCAGAAAGAGAGGTGGCCACACAAATAGGGTGCTATTTGTAGGGATATGGGCCAAGAGTGGAAAGGTCTCTAAAATCCTTCTGTTAAAACTTGCAGTTTAACAAGGAGAGCGATCGCACATCCCCCTCCTAGTAGCGTGCATTCATCTGATGCTTAGGAGACCAGCATACTGAGTCCAAGGGGACCCTGATCTCAAGGACCTGGCTCCAAACAGCCAGAAGGGGCAAGAGTGTGAGAGATGCTCAGTTAGACTCACCCATTAAAATCAAAGGTTATTTTAATTCACACAAATTCTAGCCATTTAAAATCTTGGCCCTTTTTCTGCCTACGGACAGTTTTATCCAGCATAGCACAGATGATGAGCTTGCTCTTCTTTAAAGGTAAGTGCTAATTGCAAGGTAACAGTGACCTTGCCAATGCAAGAGGGTGATGAGTCAAAGACAGCTGGGTTCCCTTCTTTTTCTTCAGTAGGATCTGAATTTCCTACCCAGCAGCTGTGGACACCTAAAATTGACATTTGAGCTAAGTATAAATTTCACTTACTCTCTAGAAAGGTGGCAACATGATCTCATATACAGGAGCTTGCACTTTCCACCCCTGTCTAGCTCCAGCTAAAATGTAGTCCAGCTAGGTTACAAGAAGACACCTTAAATTTAGAACATCAGAGGTCATTCTGACCCGCCTCCCACCCAGTGCAATAATCCACTTTGAAAGACTCTGCAGATGGTCCTGCAGCCTCAACTTGAACACTTCCAGTAACAGAGAGCTCAGTACCGTGCAAGATAAATAAAGTTTTGAGCAATTTTTTTCTTAAATTGAATCTAGTCTTTGGAGTCTTATAACTCTTACCTATTGGGATTACTTCCCAGAATGTGTATAAGTCCTCATCCGCGTGGTAGTGATCCAAGTTACTTTGAAGTTAGCTCTGTTGACCCAAATAAGTCTTGTCTTTTCATAGTGTTCATTTTCCATTCATTCAGCCATGGCTTTTGATTTTCAGCCTTTCACTATATCCTCAATGCCCTCTTCTAGGGGACTGGGTAGCCTGGTTTGTATGCTTTCGATGAGGACCATACAGTGTGGTCAGGCAGGGCCCTTTGTCATCTAAGGCAGGGTGGCCGGGAGAAACGGAACGCTGTAGGGAGGGAGGACCAAGGTCATGGTCTGGAAGCTCCTGCAGAGCATCACAGAGGAAGAAGCAAAGAAACAGGAGGGAGCGAAGTGCAGCAAATGGATTATGAAAGAGAAGGAGGAATAGATGTGGCACAACTGAAGATCTGGGTCTGTCCTCACGCCAGTCAACCAGGCTGACCCTCCTGTTCCCCAGCTCACCATAAACTTAAGCCGCTGATTCTCTTCTGAATGCAGAATGTAATCCTGAATCAATGTCATCTTTGTAGTCTTGGATTATTTTTCTCAGAGATCAAAATTTTTTTGAGTCCTGATTCTGTCTCCTTGAACATTAACTATTTTTCTCAGCTTCGTATGCTCTATAGAATACATTAGGTTGCATTCCAGATTCTTTACCAGGTCATTGTTTAATACAACAGGGCCAAGACAGAACGCGGAAGCACGTTAGTGTAGTTGGCATGGCATATATTTGATATGCTTTAATAGACCTATTGCAATGTTTGATGATTGAATATGGGTTAAGGAGGAAATAACAATGTGAAAGAAATATGAGATCATCTAATTATAGCATGTGGGCATGTAAACAAATGCTAACAATAAAATTTAACATTTCTCTCACTGGACCGTGGAGAATATTTTATTGATCTTTGCAACCTTGGCAGCTGAGCAGTGCCTGGCACATAATAAGAATTTATTCCATATTTATTTTTATAAATGAACACACACACGTTCACACCATCCTGGGAAAGAATTGGCGTTAGGGAAGTTCTCAACTTGATATCATTGCACTTAAGCAGCAACCCTTTGAAGCAACTACCATTTGTTGTCCAGTAGCCACTTCTGGACTCCAGCTTTTCTTTTTTATTTCACTTTGACATTTTAAGTAGCCTTTAAATTTTTAGTCGATCTATGTCTCAACTACTTTGAGAAAACTGAGTCTTCATGTTGATGTATTAGTGTGCTAGGCTGCCTTAACAAAGTAATATAGGATGAGTGGCTTAAACATTAGAAATTTCCTTTCTCGTAGTTTGGGAGGTGGAAATCCAAGATGAAGATGCTAGCAGGTTTGGCTTCTCCTGAGGCCTGTCTTTTTGGCTTGCAGATGGCTTCTTGCTGTGTTGTCTGTGCCACTGCACCCATGGTGTCTGTTAACCTTATTCAGCCTCAAGGTTCCCATTTATAGAATGGACATACTCCTTTATGTGTCCAAACATCCTCTTCTTATAAGGACACCAGTAATATAGGATTAGGGCCAATGCTGACGACCACACCTTAACCTAATCACCTCTTTAAAGACCCATCTCCAAGTACAGTTACATTCTTAGGTACTAGGAGTTAGGACTTTGACATGTGAAGTTTTTGGGAGGGCACAATTCAGCCCACAAGAATAGGGTGTAAAAGAGAAATAGCAGGCGCAGGCTCAGAGATCTGATGTGGCACTTGGCCTGTGCCACATGCTAGAAGAAATAATATGAGAACAGCCAAATACTTTAGTCTAGATCTGTTCTGGCTCAATTTCCTGATGCCTCACCACTAGCCTTTTTCATGTGAGGAGTCCTGCTGTCCATTTTCCTCTCATCAGAGCAAGCTGGGAGGTGCTGCCTGTGCCTCTAGGTCCCATTTTCTCTTTCTCTGCAGCCTTGATCCAAGGACTGAACCTGAAGGTGGAGTTTGTTGGAGAGATCCATGAACATGCACCTGCAATATTACTTTTGTGGTTGATGGAGTAGAAAGTTTCTCTGGGAAGAGGCAGCATTGCTGCTGCCTTCGGCGACATGACAGATAGGATGGCAAGCTGCCTGGCACACCCTCCCCTGTCGGGCTGACTGCAGTCGGAATGAAGATAATCTATGAGCAAGAGTGCACATCAACAGTGCCCTCCCCTCTGTATAAATCAGGAAGGGATAATGCCTATTGAAGACAACTCTTCCAGAGCATCCTTTCTTCCCACCTGGGGCATTATCCATCTGGTGTTGAAGGTCACATCAACCCGACTGGGGAGAGGGGACCATGCCTAAGAGGATGGAGAGACTGAGGATCACTGCAAAGAGCTCCCATTGCATCATGCCAGGATTGAGAACATGCCTCTGCTGGTGCCTGTGCGAACCAGCACTGTTAGAGCATGGGTGAGGGGTGTATAAAAAAAGATCTGGGGTCCAGAGTGTGGAGGGTTCCTCCAAGTTCACATGAGGCTACTCCTCTTATAGGTTTAGTATGTGTGCCTTGATAACATTAAAAGCAAAGAAAGAAAAAAAGAAACAACGACAAAGTTTACTAAGCACGTACTTCTCAGTCACACTTCTCAATGTTCCTTGCATCTCGTTTAAGCATCATAGCTCTGCTCTGAAGAAGGTGTTGTTATTTGCATTCTCTACATACAGCAGCAGCATTTACTGAAGAATGTTGAGGCCCAGTAAAGGTCAGCACTTTGACCAAGGTCACAGAGTTCGAAGGAGACAAAGCTGGCATCCAACCCTGAACAATCTAACTCTGGATTTTATGCTTTAAAAATGCTGCACACCATATGAATAAACCTTTACATTTAGTAAGCACTGGATTTATGACAGGCACTGGCCTAAGGTCAAATAACAGGCAATTGGCTTTTCAGTGTCATATATAGCATTTGCGTGCATTCCCTCTGTCTCTCTTTCTCCCTCTCTCTGTCACACACACACACGCCCCCATACATACAGAGCTACTCTTCTGGTTGGAGTAATGACACTGGCCTTTGGGTAGCTGCTTGATAGCTGCTTAGGATCCACTGCCCCAAAGAGAACTGCAAACTTAGGACTAGTAAGAATAGAGGTACACTATTCGAGGCCCTCAAAGCTGCCCAGAGCCAGTTTACCCCTATAGAAGCATCCCCTCAGCCTCTTTCTCAAAATATCACCACTGAAACCATGACTGACAAGCAAGCTCTTTCACACTGTGCCTAAATTAAATGCTGTACTTGTTTCCATCACAACTAAGCCATTTTGTTGCATCAAGGAAGTAATAAAGGGTGTCAGTTAAGATTATTGTTTTTGAAGACAAATGGATTCGGCCATCCTGCATTTGGCACGTAGAGTTGGCCCTGTACAAATTACTTAATTTTTGAACCACTGTTTTCTTATCTTTAAGTTGGGGATATTGTATCTATTGCTGTGAGTTAATACCCATGACCACATAATTAGAAAGTCGCAGAGATGAGATTCAAATCTAGGTTTGCTTGGCTGGATATCTATAACCACTGGTTGCATATTTTTAAACTTTGGCCTCAGTGTTCCCATTTATAGAATGGACATACACATCCTTACCTCACTGATTTGTTAATATAACAAAATGCTATATTCAAAAAATAATGCAGTGCTGAGCATGCCAGCTTCAACTTGTCAGCTGTTATATAAAGACCGACAAAGTAAAGTTACACAAACCATAAGAAAAGCTTTATTCCCTGGAAGTTGCAAATGAGAAGCTATGTATATACAATTTTCTTCTAATAGCTACTTTTGATTTTGATTTCAGGATGTAGGGATAGGAGTGATATGTATAATATTTGGAGTGTCTAAGATTTCAAAATAGTCAAAGGAGCTAGATGGTATTGAAGACATCATGAATGCATAGTCCTAAATGAGCCTACTTTGTCTTGAATGTGGCCCCACCCCTGCACAGAAGGAGGGGTGAACGGAATGCTGCAGTGGGGATGGTGTTTGTTGTCAGCTTTGGAACAACCAAAGTACTTTGTCTTGTCAGCTTGCTGGTAATTCATCAAAAGGAATAAATGAATAGAATGCCTTGTGTGAATCTAATCTCTCCAACCTACAAGACTCAATTCTTAAGAAGGCAGGCAATGGAACCCAGACTGGAGATACAGGATTTAAAAGATGAAAGAGACTTTTATGGGTAATATCTGTGTTCTTTTTTTAATGAATCTATTTTTAGTCCTTGAACAAATGGACATAAATAATTCCAACCACTGACAGCTAAATATGGACAACCATTTCTGGACTGGGAGAAAGACTAATTATATTAATGTAGAGTAATTATACATATTTATGTTCACTATCCTCATTGCAGTGCTGAGATAAAATTCTTTTCAGAAGGGAATTGGTGAAGTCAGAGAAGCAGTAGGTTGCTCAGCAGACGTTTGGGAAGTTTCCTGTGAAATGCCAGCTGTCTGAAAGTAGAAAAAACTGTTTGTATTAGAGCCTTTGACTTGTACCAAATTCCAGGTCACAATAATGCAGTAGTCATGGAGGATCCTGCCACAGGTGATGACTGGGGGCTGCTCAGTTAGATTCTGGGGTAGGCTTCTTTCATTAGTATCTTACATTGGGATCTTGGTTTAAAACCAGAGTGGAGTTCTGTACCTACTTTGTGCATGTATGTGGGATTACTGTTGGAAAAATGTATTTAAATGAACTCTTCTGCCATTTACTGCTGTGAGTTCTAGACTTGTTATCCAGATTCTATCATACATTTGAGGTGTCAATGTCCAAGTGATGTTCCCAAACTTTTACAACCAAAACCAATAGGAGCATGTGCCTTTTTTTCCCCTGGCGATTTGCAAGGGGAATGAGCATGCTGAGCTGGGATAGACTACATATTCTGGATGAAGACTGAGCCCACCAATAAAGTCAGTGTCTCAATACAGGTGCAGTGGTTTGGACCTCACCATTCTGTGCTGGTAGATGTACTGGGCTGGGGCATTGTGTAAGGGGACAAGTGAAGGAGTTGTCTGATTGGCCATATTTGAGTCATTTGCTCAACTTTAAATCCTTTTGACTGGAGATATTTAACCAGGTCAAGGTCACGTGACCTCTGTTCTTTCTAGAGAAGGGCTAGCCCCACCAGAGCCCAAAGAATGTGGAAGGATGAGAGGAAGCTTCTGTTTACAGAGGAAATTGGAAAAAGGATGTTGGTAAAACTAAACTACTGGATATCCACTCTAGCCACCTTTCACCATCTGATTTTGGACTGAGAGTGTAATCTCGTTTAGCTCCAGATAAATGGCAATAAGTTTTTTCTTCATAAGGTTGAAGATTAAATGAGTTAATGTACAGAAAAAAACAAAGCACTGTGTTTGACATAGAGGAGGCACTCAATAAATGTTAACCCTTTGGTACCAAATAGAAACCTGTATTTTTATTCTTGTTGAGAGGTCTTGAAGTGCTCATTTGAAAGCTTGGTTCTAATGTTTCTGACTGGCCTGTGATGTACGGAGGAAAGACGGAGAAATTTTTTTTCTGTCATACTGTTCTATATTAGTCCCAATAACTCCAGAACTTCCCTGTATCTCTCAGCAACTCTCAGAGAAGTGAAAGCTGTAGCCACTTTTTTATTACCATACTCACACCCTGACAACTTCCCATCCACCCATCCATCCACCCATTCATGCACCATCTATCCCTCCATCCACCACCCATCCATTCACCCATCTACCCATCCATCCACCAACCATCCATCCATCCAACCTTCCATCTATCCTTTCACCTACCCATCCAACCAACCAACCATCCATCCATCCATCCACCCACCCACCCACCCATTCATACACCCATCAATCCATCATTTCACCAACCACCCATCCATCTATCCATCCACCCATGCACACATTCATCTACCTATTTATTAACCTGTCTACCCACCCACCTATCTATCCACCCATCCATCCATCCATCCATCCATCTATCCATCTATCCACCCACCCATTCATTCATTCACCTATGCATCCATTTATCCATCTATCCATTCATGTCTTGAAGAGGTACTTTTTGAGCACATACTAAATGCCAGACTTTGTGGTAACTGCTGAGTAAACCATCATGCTTTAACAAAGCCTGTGCTTACGGAGCTAGGTTGTGATACCTTTTCTTTCTGGAAATTGTGTCCTACTCAAGCTATTTGTAGGGGGAAGGGGATCAGAAGAAACAGGAAAAACACATTCCCCCAATTTTCCCTAGTGCAAGCTTTAGTGAGACTTTTAAACATGTATTGTTATAATGCCTTCTTTGGGAAAAAAATGTCCAAACTCCGAGCACAGCGCAAAGGACAATGGAATGCTTGGATTCTCCTTCTTGGTAGGGTGAAATTCGTTAAGAAAAAAATGGCAGGAGTTCAGACTTTTCTGGATGGCTTTTTAGGAGAACCAGACCATTGAAATCATCTCCAAATAGCCTTTTAAAACCTAAAATGAGCAGTCTTATTAATTAAATATTTCATGAATATTCTAGCTAACGTATTAATTCTAGGTAAAATTGATGAAGCAGGGGGTGGATTTTATATGCTATCTTATTTTATGGCTGTTGTGAATATGAATAATACCTTGCACTTCACTCTTGTGGTCTTGATGTGGATTCTTTCCTTGAAGGCTCATGATGATTCTGTCAGACAGACAGGACACAGTGTTCTGTCCTTACATAGAGATTAGGAAAACAAGGCTCAGAGACTTTGAATATATGGTTAAGGAGAGAGACAAGGGGCGGCAGGGACAGAACATGAGCACAGACCTGTCAGGCTTAAGTTCTACATTATTTCTCATTTACCATTATCGCACTTGGGGGTTTGTGAGCATGTGGCAGGAGACATGAGGCATACATTTTTACCCATACTGTAAGCCTTGGCATATAATTGTGTTAGCCGCGTGTTTCAGGGATTCTACTTTGCCTTCTGGGTCATGTTTAAGACATCTTTAATTGTTGACAGTTTGGTTAGGAGACTCGGTTGTGCAGTGTTTCTGTAATGAGAAAGTTCACTTACTCTAGGAATACCCACTAGGGAACAGTTTCTGGGAATGTAGTGTGGCCAGAAGAGGGCATTTCTCCCCAAAACAACTCCTTGTGTTGAGAGGATGGGTAGGGAGCAGCTCTCTGGAGTCAGTGGTCCAAAGGCCCAAACCCTAATTACCATCTCTTAAAATGATGGTGACTTTCTATTCACAATAGCAAAGACTTGGAACCAACCCAGATGTCCATCAATGACAGACTGGATTAAGAAAATGTGGCACATATACACCATGGAATACTATGCAACCATAAAAAGGATGAGTTCATGTCCTTTGTAGGGACATGGATGCAGCCGGAAACCATCATTCTCAGCAAACTATCGCAAGAACAGAAAACCAAACACCACACGTTCTCACTCATAGGTGGGAACTGAACAATGAGAACACTTGGTCACAAGAAGGGGAACATCACACACCAGGGCCTGTCATGGGGTGGGGGCAGGGAGAAGGGATAGCATTAGGAGATATACCTAATGTAAATGACGAGTTAATGGGTGCAGCACACCAACATGGCACATGTATACATATGTAACAGACCTGCACATTGTGTACATGTACCCTAGAGCTTAAAGTATAATAAAAAAAAAAGAGATGATGGTGACCTTGACCAAGTTACTTCACCTGTTTGTGCTTCCCCTCCCTCCTCCGTAAGATGAAGATAATTATTCCCTACTTAGATTGCTATAGATAATGAATAAGTTTTACTTATTTTTTTTTTAAATTTTAGATTCACTAGGTGCATGTGCAGGTTTGTTACAAGAGTAAGTAGCATGATGCTAAGGTTTGGGCTTTTAGTGATCCTGTCGTCCATGGAGAGAACGTAGTACCTGGTAGGTAGTATTCCAACACCTGCCCCTCCCTGCTTTTTGAATCCCTAGTGTCTATTCTCAGTTTTGTGTCCATGTGTACCCAATGGTTAGCTCCCACTTACAAGTGAGAACATGTGGTATTTGGTTTTCTGTTTGTGCATTAATTTGCTCAGGATAATGGCCTCCAGCTGCATCCATGTTGCTGCAAAGAACATAATTTCATTCTTTTTTATGGCTGTGTCGTATTTCATGGTGTGTATGTACCACATCTTCTTTATCCAATTCACCATTGGTGGGCACTGAGGTTGATTCCATGTCATTGCTATTGTGAAGAGTGTTGTGATGAACATAGGAGTGTATGTATCTTTTTGCTTGAACGATTTATTTTCTTTTGGGTATATGCTCACTAATGGCCTTGCTGGGTTGAATGGTAGTTCTATTTTTAGTTCCTTGAGAAATCTCCAAACTACTTTATACAGGGGCTGAACTAATTTGCATTCCCACCAACAGTGTATAAACATTCCTTTTCATCTGCAGCCTTGCCAACATCTGTTATTTTTTCTTTTGACTTTTTGATAATAGCCATTCTGACTGGCGTGAGATGGCATCTTATTTTGGCTTTGATTTGCATTTCTCTAATGATTAGTGATGTTGAACATTTTTTCACATGCTGGTTGGTGCATGTATGTCTTTTTAAAGAAGTGTCTGTTCATGTCCTTTGCCCATTTTTTAATGAGATTATTTGCTTTTTGCTTGTTGAGTTGTTCAAACTCCTTGTAGATTCTGGATATTATTTCTTTGTCAGGTGCATAGTTTGCAAGTATTTTCTACCATTCTGTAGGTTGTTTACTCTGTTGAGAGTTTCTTTTGCTGTGCAGAAGCTCTTTAGTTTAATTAGGTCCCAATTGTCAGGTTTTGTTTTTGTGGCATTTGCTTTTGAGAACACAGTCATAAATTATTTGCCTAGGCCAAAGTCTGGAAGAGTATTTCCTAGGATTTCTTCTAGGATTTTTATATTTTGAGGTCTTACCTTTAAGTCTTTAATTCATTTGAAGTTGATTTTTTTTTTTTTTTGTTGGGGGTTGGGGTTCTTTTTTAATTCTTCTGCATATAGTTGCTAGACAAATGAGTTTCAGCAACTGTGTGGGGAGCTGGGTGGTCTGTACCATTCATTCATGAATCTCTCTCTCTCACACACACACACACACACATTCACTCTCCTTACCAAACAACAGAAACTTTTGTGCATGTTATAAACTTTTGATCCTCACACAAAACGATGTGTGTACTTGTCAAAGTGAATGGCTTGGTGGGATTTGGATGGATAATTATCTCAGGAAGTTTCTTGTAAGCAGATGAGGCAAGAGTTAGCTCCTGACGACTACCTTCAGGAGAGGATGGCATGGACATGCAGTCTTTCCAAATCTTTGCTTCCCCAAGCTGCCACAGGGCCTGACATCCCACCTTTAGGAATTATTCCTTGGGGTTGTTTTTTTAAAGACATGTGTGCCTTTTAAACAATTCTGAGAAATTAGACTCCAGAAATATTACAATGAGTGGTGCCTAAGTCTGCAAACAGACAAGGGGCAGAAAATAAAAGAAATAAATAAAAATAAAGATTACTGGTTGAGAAAAAATGTGTGAGATTTTGCAGCTACAATGATTTTAATGAAAAGTGTTCAAACCTTACTTTTGTACCTGAAGGAGAGGCTAACTGCCATGTAACTAGAAAGTAACTTTAAAAAAAATTTGTTTACTACATGTAGAATTGCGAAAAGCATATTGACACTTTGTTGAGGTCTGACTCAGGTTGTAGCCATCTCCATCAGCTCTCCTTCACACAGGAAGTGTGTAACCGGCATGGAGGTAGAAAACCCACACACCACGCTACACTCCCACCCCACCTCCACACACACCCCACCACAGACACCACACACAAACACCACCTCCACACACACCCCACCACAGACACCACACACAAACACCACACATGCCACACACACACACACCCATACATGCCACACATACCACACATGCATCACACCATACACACATACCACACTACACTCCCACCCTACTTCCACACACACCCCACCACAGACACCACACACAAACACCACATATGCCACACACACACACCCCCCATACATGCCACACATACCACACATGCATCACACCATACACACATACCACACACATACCACACTACACTCCCACCCCACCTCCACACACACCCCACCACAGACACCACACACAAACACCACACATGCCACACATACCACACA
>NW_012114455.1:8590033-8604459 GCF_000951035.1 Colobus angolensis palliatus | reverse complement strand
ACACACATGCCACACATACCACACATGCATCACACCATACATACCACACACACACCACACTACGCTCCCATCCCACCTTCACACACACCCCACCAGACACCACACACACACACACACACCACACATGCATCATATCATACACACACACCACACACACATCATACTACATTCCCAACCTACTTCCACACACCCCCCACCACAGACCAAACACACACCCCACACACATACCACACATGCATCACACCATACACACACCACCCACGCATTACACTGCCACCCCACCTCCACACTCACCACCACAGACACCACAAACACACCACACACACACATCACACTACACTCCCAGCCCACCTCCACACACACCCCACCAGACACCATTCACACATACCACATACCATATATGCATCATACCATGCACACACACCACACTACACTCCCACTTCACCTCCACACACACGCACACCACCACAGACATCACACACACACGTACAGGATACATACTGCACATGGCATTGTACCATAAACACACACCACAGTACAGTCCTACCTCACCTCCACACACACCACCACAGACACCACACACACAACATGCAATACACATGCCACACTTGCATTGCACCATACACACACACCATACACACACACCCCCACACTGCACTCCCACGTCACCTTCACACACCACAATAGATACCACATAAGCACACACACATCACACATACCACACATGCATCACATCACACAAAGAAACCACACACATACCACACTACACACCCACCTCCACCTCCGCACACACACCGCCATTCCCCACAGGCCATAGCACAGATACCATACACCACACATACCACACATGTCACACCATGCACACGCACCACACATACCACACATACATACACTTCATACACACCACATTTACCACACACACACCACACATACCACACGTGCATCACACCATACACATACAACAAACACACATACATACCATACACACCAAACCTATCACACATACACACCACACACATACACCACACTACACTCTCACCTCTACCTCCACACACACCACCATTACTCCACACACCACAGCACAGATACCATATACCATACACATGTCACACCACACACATATACCACATATACCAGACATGCATACACACCATTCACACCACATGTACCACACAGACATACCACACACACAGCACACATACCACCCCTGCATCACACCATACATACACCACACACACAAAACACACAAAACACATATATACACCAGGTATATCACACATACATGCCACACATACCACTATGCATCACACCAACACACATCACACATGCCATACATACCACAGACACCACCCACAAACACATCACACATACCACACACAAATTGCAAACACACACACTACATACTACACATACACACCACACATACCACATACACCACACCATATGCACACACCAAACACACATACACACCAAACGCAATATACATATCACACCAGACCACACAGCATACACACACACCACGTATACATACACACCACAGATACACCACACACATGCACCACACACATGCACCACGTACTACATACACACATACATACCACTCATACCAAACACATCACACCACACACCCACACCACATACATGTACGCAGCATACGCATGACACATACCACACACAATCATCCCATGCACACCACACCCCCACCACACATGCATCATGTTATACACACACACCACACATACCAAATGGACACAGCATACACACCACACATACACCACACGTAACATACCCACTACACACGTAACACATTCACCACACACACCACATCACACTCACCACACTACACACACACACTACACACACATAACGCACCACACACACACTACGTAGACCACATATGACATACACACATTAGTTAAGTCACCATTTCTTTATTTTTGCTTTAGCTAGCATGTCTGTGGTAAGTACCTTCTTTGTTACCTGAACTTAGCGAATTCATACAATAAGAGCTAAATTTTGCTCAGCACTTTCTTAGCACTTAGCATAAATTATTTCTTTCGTAGTAACCCCATGTGGTACAGATTATTACTATTATCTCCTATGTTAGCTACAGAGAAAGAACCTGGTGGTAACCAACCATCTCAGTTTGCTCAAAGCTGAGAGGGTCCAGGAACATCAGATGTTCAGTGTTAAAACTGTGAAAGTCCCAGGCAAACTGTGACAAGTGGGTCACCACAAAACTGAGACACAGAGAAGCCATGTAACTTCCTGAAGGTCACAGAACTAGTGAGCAGTGGAGCTAGGATTGGAAGCTCCCAAGCGTTTCAGCTACAGATCCCTCCACCTTAATTTCCCATCTGCCTCTGTGGCCGGGCTCAACTCAAAATTCTCCACCATGATCAGTCGATTAAAATAAACATGTATCAAGGTTAGTTATGTATCTCATAAAGTAGTGTGTATATCAAGACACTCTAACATATGTATCCAAATGACGTATCAACTATTAACAGGAAAAAATAATGCATTAGAAATCTAATAATTTTTTTAAACATATGAAGCACAAATCCAACATATGCAAGCATCATATATACTTGTCATACTTAGACACTGGTGGGAAGCACAAAACTGATTGCAGGCAACTGTTTCAGTGGATTACTGTTAAACACGTGTTCCTTACTATAAGAGCCATAGGAATCCAGGCCATACACAAAGCAACAAGAGGCAAGTTATGAGAGAAAGCACCATGAAAATGTGGGACATTAGCTAGAAAGAATCACAGTTTCACCTAGACCAGATGTTTTTTGGAAAGGAGAGATTTCTAGGTGGGAAAACAAGAGAAAAAGCCTACCAGCAGGACAAAACCTACTGTATGGAGGATGTTCACGATGAGGTTGCAAAACAGGAACCAGGGATGAGAAAAGAGGATGCAAACAGGTTTCCCTAAAGAACAGGCAGACAATGTGCTCACTCGTCAAACAGACCACCACCCATCAGGGTATTACATATGGATAATGCTCAAAAAAACTATCAAATGTTGACAGCTGAACAAGCCCAAATTCCAAATCCGTTTTGACCCTTTTTTACATGTTTGCATTTGAGAGTAAGGAGGGGGAATTTTGTAACTGATTTCTCTAACCTGTCTCGAAAGCTTTACAGATGACAAAGCTTCATTATGATTAAGGCTATTGAAACAGAAATTACTCAGATGGGTGGTATTTTCTAAGAGTTATTATGTGCAACAGAAAACTTGGACAGATATGCCCAAAATTCTCATCAAGTCACGATGAGAGAAACAATAATACAGTAAAAATCAAATTTAGGCTGGGCGCGGTGGCTCACGTCTGTAATCCCAGCACCTTGGGTGGCCAAGGTGGGTGGATCACCTGAGCTCAGGAGTTTGAGACCAGGCTGGCCAACATGGTGAAACCCCGTCTCTTAACAAAAATACAAAAAATTTGCCAGGCATGGTGGCACATGCCTGTAGTCCCAGCTACTCAGGAGGCTAAAGCACGAGAAACACTGGAACCCAAGAGACAGAGGTTGCAGTAAACCAAGATCGCACCACTGCACTCCAGCCTGGGCAACGGATCGAGACTCCATCTCAAAAACAAAAAAATCAAATTTAAATTGGCAGGCACGTTGGCTCATGCCCATAATCTCAACTATTCAGGAGCCTGAGGTGGGAGAATTACTGGAGCCCAGGAGCTTGAGACTAGCCTGGCCAACAAGTGAGACCTCATCTTGATTAAAAAAGAACCACATTAAAATGATAAGAAAAGAAATACCCAAACGAATTACTGTTTTTAAATTTTCAGCTTTGCTTTCAACTGAAGAATCAAGTGTTCCTGAGAGAGCCAGCTGACTGACTAGATTACCAAATAGTTAAGGGTTATAAAGTTTGGATTTCTTCAATACAGTTACCCAGACTTCACCTGCGACACACATTTTGGGAATACTTTTGCCTAGTACTGGTTTCAGGCCATTAGGCAACAAGCTATATAATCAAAAAAGTAATAGCCATAATCATCCATGGAAATGTCAACATTAAAAATGGACTGTCCTAGTATGTGGAGATACAACTCATGGGTGAGAAGAGATGGTGTACATTTGCACAAATAAAAACTGTTTCCATTTCTATGAACTACAGAATAAGTCACTCCGTATTTGCATATTTATGCTTACCATTGGGTTTCATTGCAGTCTGACATCCTAATTCCTCCCAAATCAATCCCGTTTTCCTCTCTAGGAAGGAAAATGAGCTATAGGCTTATCGATACCCACTCTCCACAGATACCTCAGCACATCAGCCTGAAAGTGTTTCTTAAGGTATAGTGTGAGGATTTCCTGAATCAGACTCATCAGGCCTGTGTTAAAATGCAGATTCATAGGCCCTGCAGTGCACATTGGTTCTGGAATTCAAATATATACAAATTTGTACTCTGTAGCTAATCTTTATGCACTCTCTTTTGGAAAATCACTGGCACAGAAGGGACATGAAAACAGCTCCTTTCCCTCACCAGGTCACCCATGGCAGTGATAGAACTGAGTCCTGGGAGAGTCATTTTACACTCTGAGTCTTCCACAAAATGCCCTTACTAACCCATATTCAAAAGCGCGAGGGCTGGCAAAGATGCATACGATAAGAACCTCCCCATCCTCCACCCCTTTCATAGACCAAATGTCTTCACCACTATCAAAATTGTCCAGGGAAAGTCTGAGACTTGCTTGACATGTTTTGCAAGTTGCAATTAAATATTCACAGGGCAAAAATCCCCATGTAGTTCTTTGTTGTACATGAATTACGTGCAAAGGGTATATTACAGCAGGCAATGAGCGTTTCTTAAACTCTACATCTTATTACCCGTGAAACCTGCCCCTCTGCTGTGTGAGCAGCTGCTTCTCTTCTTCCTGCGTGTGCTTGACCTACAATTCCTCCATGTCTAAATCTCTCCAGAGGTCTCCATCCTAATGAGTTAAGTTCAATGGACACGTATGCTGTTTCACCTGTAAAGAACACACTTCCTTCCCAGAGCACGCTCCTAACTTCCATCGACACTGCACAACACGCTTGCACTAGAAGCTTTTTCTTGCCTTCTCCCCCCCAGTCCCCCACCAACCTGCCTGAGGTTGGTCTGATGAATCCTCCTTCCTGCTCGCCGTCTCTGGGAAAACAGTATTGAATGTCCCCTGTTTATATGCATATCTGTAACATATGCTCAGGTAAACTGGCATTTACCTTAGTTTCTCCATGGACCATAAGGATCACATGGGAGGGAGCTGTCTAGCACTTCCTGTGAAATATGTAATAAAACCCAACTCCACTTTCTGTGGAACAATTAGCTCTGGGCCTCTGTGCAGGGTGAGGGTTTGATCTATGCTGCTGGCTGCTCAGTGACTGTTATTCTTCTTCCACCTTATGATGCATAGAATGGAAATGCTTCCTGCCACCCACAGAATGAAACTCGATTTCCCCAAGTGTTAATTTTATTAAAGCAGGCAAACCAAGCTCATGTGAGTCCATCACTATGAGTCAGCCTCGTAGCTCACATCAGGTAGACTCATGCAGGCTTTTTGTTTTCTTTTATTTTCTTCCACAGCCTATTTTTAAAACCCTCTGTAAATACATTTAATAATCACTTGGTAGATTATCATACAAAACTACTCTTAACTAAATTTGAATTCAATCTTTATTTGAGGCAGTGATGGCTAATATTGACTGTTGCATAGAATTATGAGAAACCCCTGAGTAGTCAGCTCCAGCAGAGCCGAGATCTATTTTTTAAAACCAGTTATTGATTTCCGCAAATAGGCTTTCCTTGAGGCTCCAGCAGATCATGGTCTTTAGGTGAAGTGTGGTAAGGTGATGGATAGTGAGGGTGAGTACATTTTCCCTTTGTTCATCTACATTCTTATTAATAATAATATCTTTCATTTATAACTCCTTTCATCCCGGAGCATCGTGAAGTGCTTAGCGGACGTAATGATGCTGTATGGAGAAATCCATCACCCATCCCGCAGGCAAAACGCAGCAGTTGTCTAGCTGTATTGCTCGGCTGCACTGCAGCTTGGGACACCAGGAGGAAGTCAATGGACAGCCAAAGCTATTTTAAGCAAAGAATTACAGGGAACTAGATTGGAGTGGGGCTAAGCCCTTTGACCTAACACTCACCAGTGTTTGAAGGACTCTGCACCTGCTTATGGCGCTGAGTCCCACAACTGTTGCACCAGGTCAGGGTTGCAGTGGAGCAGGTTCTGTTAAAGAGCCAACTCATCTGAGAACAGTGCTTCATTGCTCCCCTTCCAAACAATGAAGATGTCAAAAGGCGTGTACAAGTACTCACCCGCCTTTCCCCATGGGCAGGCTCAGCAGCAAAAGCATTCCCTGCATTGCTAACAAGAGCCCACGATTCCACACATTTCCTCACCGATGCTCCTGTTTCCTATCTCTCTTAATTGCAAAAGGAAAATATGGCGATCTGACCCTCTGGAATTAATGGGTAAGCCTTGAAGGGAAGAATCAGTTTAGGTTAAGCCTCTTTGCCACTTACTGATGGTGTGACTTTGGCTTAGTGGTTTCCTGTTGTTATTCCGCGGATGATATTTTTCCATGGTGAGTTACCAAAACCCCATCCAACAAGCAGAGGTCCGTCTTTGAACTCCCTATGATGAATATGTATCTGGACTTTTGTTCCACCTTGGTTGGGCGGCACATTATAGATATTAAAAAATGTGTTGGAATGAGTACATATGTGCAGACAGTGCAATAACAGACACTGGAGATACCAAAAGATGGGAGGGTGTGAGGCAGGTGAGGGATTTAAAAAAAAAAACAAAAACAAAAAAACACCTATTGGGTAAAATGTTCACCATTTGAATGATGTTCACACTAAATGCCCAGATTTCACCACTACACTGTCTATCCATGCAACAAAACTGCAGTTGTATCTCTAAATCTACATTTTTAATGTGTTGATAGGTTAAAAAGTAAAATAAAAAAAAAAAAACACAGAAGAAAGACATGAGTGGGAAAGAACGGTGAGTTCATCCATCAAGTTTCCCTTCACAAGAGTGTGTCATCAGGACTCGTAGGTTATTTCAAGTGTTTACTGTGTGAAGTCATTTTTCTCATCATTTGGACATCTTCTGAAACTCCACTATCTCCAGAAAAATTTGTCATCTCCATCAGCAAGAAAATTGCCAGCCCCTCCACTCATAACCGAAGATCACATGGTGAGTTCCTCAGGCTCTACTGCTAAGCAGAAATCCAGATTCTTCCCACCCCAACAAGTCATTGGCTGAATACCCTGTAGGGTGTCAGTCCCTTTCTCTCATTCAGGACTTAACTTAATGGTTTCACTTTCCTTCTGTTTGACCTGTCCCTGTGTATTCAGATCACTGCATGTGCTTAGAAAGCAGCCCCTTAAAGACTGAGCATCCTGTCTGCTTTGCTCTGTAGCACGGGGCTCAACTCACTGCCCTGTCACAGGCAAGTGGAGCCTAAATGCCCCCTGATGCCAATGATTGAGGGTGTGCTAATTCGCTGTGCTCACTGGGTGCAGATTATTTTCGACCAGCTCAGTATCGGCTGTGTGAGCAAGACACTGGCTTAATTACCTTTCCTAATGGCTGATAAGGATCACAGGATGAGTGAGCCAGAATGCTGAGCGGCACCAGCTGCCATTTCCCATTTCCGTGCTGTCCCAAGCCTTGTCCATGACAGACAAGATTAGAAATGACATCCACTTATCACCACTTTTTCTTCAATGACGTGTGGCTCATACCTTTAAGTGAGTAAGAGTCTCCCCCCTGCCCGTGGCATAGGAGGAAGCTGTGTACTCCCTGCCCACTTGATTATCCTATCTCCAGCTGATGCAGCAAAGCTCACTGATGTTGAGAAAGTCTTACCCACAACCATGCTGACCACACAGAATGTTGGAACCGAACTCTCGATTCCCTCCTGGGCAGGGGTCGTCGCGAAGGATCACCGACACGAGGTTCACAGCAGAGAGTTATTTATTACTAGCGCGCGAGGGTCCCAAGCTCTAAGTTGGTCCTGGGACCCCGACTGCTTGTTACAGGCTGTTTATATAGGCTAACACAAGTTCAAACACAGCTTATGGCGCGAAATTCAAACAAAGCTTAAGGCGTAAAATGATTGGGTCTAGCTATAGCCTGAGCAAGGGGTCTTGGTTTAATTGGTTAGAGCAGGACCTTATGAGGTTCTTTCCTGGAGTTGATGATTCCGGGAACTTCGAGGCAGGGTGAGACCCCTGGAATTGGCAGGGTGGGACCTCATGAGGTTGTTTCCCGGAATTGGCAGGGTGGGACCCTATCAGGGTGGGACACTATCGAGGCAGGGTGGGACCCTATCTAGGCAGGGTGGGACCCTGTCTAGGGCCACCTGGTGCTAACTTTTTAGGTTTTGTGAGGCCTACTAGTTTCAAGAACAAATGAGTCTTCAGCTTGTGAACTGGGGTGTATCACGGAAAAGTTGGACTATGAAACAGATCTCCCTGAATAGAAGCACAGCCTGGGGGCTCTCTCCTGGGGTGTCCACTTGATGTTTGAGGTGGGCTGTTCATGAAAAACAAGTTTCTTTCCTTTCTGGACTTAGGAGTGATTTCTAAGAAAATGCTCTCACCTAAAAAATTGGACAAAAACATTTCACCATCAGAAGTCAGTGACCTCCACACTGCATTGTGTTCATTCTCTTACCTGTATGTATCCTCTTACAAGACTCCGAGCTTCACAAGGACCATGTAATGTCAATGTCTAATTCAGTGTCTCGTCCATGGGAATGCTTGATAAATGTCTACTGAATGGCCGAAGGAATGAAGTAAGGAGTGGGAGAATTCTCCAGTAAACACAGAAATGAGCACATCAATGAATGAGCAAGTCTGCATGTGTATCTCAGGTTAAATGGCCTGTCTTGTCATACACATTGATCAGTTAGAAGTCTCTGAGAGTCTATGTATGCCAAGTGGGAAGGAGAAAAAAATTAAAATCCAGTCTTTGCCAAGGTCACTCTTGTGAGATTTTCCAAAAAAAACAAAAAAAACAAAAACAACAGAAGTTTCTTACTGGGATTTGTTGTAATTGGTATGTACCAAACCAAATGTTAAAGAAAAGCATTGCTTTTCTATACCATGAAGTCATTTTTTTAAACATGAAATTGGTCTTAGCCCATAGCTCAGAAACATTACTCTCTCATGTGTGCAGGTACCAGCCAAGAACTGATTTGTGTCAGCTTATTTTGATCCATCTTGAAAATCCCCCCTCTTTGCTCGCTTTTTCTCTAATCCTGAGTTCCCAGAAAAGGAAAGGAAGAGAAGGGATGCCAGCTGCCTGCCCTGCAGTACAGACAGCTCGGGAGAGATGGAGCCACTACCAAACTGCTTCCAGGGCCACTGGCCCTCTGCTCCTCTCAGTGCTGAACCAGTATCTCAGGAGGCTTCTGAACTGGGATAATCCACTTGAAGTAGAGACTAAAAAATAGAAACAAGTTGAGTTAAAGACATTCAAAGGGTTTGAAGTGCGCTGTAGCAGACAGCCATGCAGCATGTCTGTGGGTGAAGGGAGGGAAGACAGATGGAGAAGGAAGCACAGTCCAGCTGAGGTAGGCTTGCAATCCAGGGAGGCCACACCTCAGGCCTGGCTCATTGAGATGGGCCCACCGTTTCTGAAACTGCCTTTCTATGTATATTTATGTAGAATACCCAGCAGCCCTGCAAGGAGCTACTGCTTGTTATTTTGACTGATTACAGGCGAGTGACTGCATTGTAATGGCAGCAGCCACTCATTAGCTCTGGCGAGCTAGACAGAAACCATCAGCTCATTCCGACCGCATCCGCCCCTGGAGGTGAATATTCAACAGGAATTGATCTCCTTAATGAGAACACAGCCGCACTGCTTCGATTAGCAGCAGTGGAATTTTAAATAGTTAATTATGACAAAGGGTCAGCATGTGCGTGTGTGCGCTGGGGAGCATGTCTGTGTGTGTGTGGTTGACTGGACCCTCAGCCGGTCTGTGGATCTGGGCTTCATAGGAGGGCAATTCCGGAGAATGACACTAGATTCCCAGTGGTTGCACCAGAAGCAGCCCTTCCTATCAAGGAATTCCCAGACGGAAGCCCTGGAATATGCACTCTTCCCTCTGTGCCTGTAGGGATACCCAGGGGTGCTCTCCATGGTACTCTGCCCAATGCCCCTTCCCTGTGACAAGCCCATGGAGCACTGTGGGTTGATGAAGATGGATGTTGTAGTCTAGGAAGGCAGATCTGTCTGTTCAAAACGAAACAGCTCCTTTTTTCTAAAACTTAGCTGAAAGACCTCCTTCCCTAAACCCAATGAACATAATTAAGAATAAGCTGAAATGGACAAGAAGACATGATAATTGATTGTGGTCTTTCTGCCTGGCAGCTGCACTTAATTAACCTTTAGATTCAAATATCAAGTGGTGTCTGCATGGAGAGACATGGAAAAGGGGCCACCTGACCCCACTTCTCTCTGCTCTCTCTGGAGGGGACTGGTTCAGAGGTCACCTTGGGGCTGGGCCTCAACTATCTTATGTCTGGTTTCACCCAAACATCACTCAGGTACCTGGAGTTCCTTCTCAAATCCTGAAGGACACAAGAACTTCTCCCACGTGGTGGTTCTGCTGCAGTCTAGTCTGCAGCTTTATGTTACTGTCTTGCAAATGGGAGTCCACTACTTGGGTTCTTCTTAGCCTGGCTTTTCAAAAGGCAACCAAAGCCACAATCCACAGGCCAGGTGTCATGTGTCCGGGAAACAAAAGCAAGACAGTCCCGCTCTGGTCTCTTTTGTCTCACCAGCCTGCAGAGATCATAATCACTCACAGTAACATCATCTTTGAGAACAAAGCCCAGTGAATGTGAGGATTGTAGGTGAGCACAGGGGATTTGGGACTCTGTTCAAGCTCACTCCACAACTGAAAAAGCAGGAGCAGAGTCAGTGTCTCAGTGGCATCCCTGTGGCTCGTGGGAGCAGCACACAGAGCTTTGGTTTTGTCAGTCCTCATTTAAGGGCTGACCCTGGCGAAGCCGCATCAGCTGCAGCCGTCTTTGAGGCATGTTGCTGGGGGACAACACAGCGTGTGCCTCAGGGTACATGGGGCCATAGGTGATGCTGTGTGCCCCCGCACATTCCTGCCCTCTGGGATCAGGAAGAGGTTGTTTCCAGCACAAGCCCAGTCGGAGCTCTTTATACTGCATGGCTTCTCAAGGGCTGGTGTGAAACCAGCAACCGCACAATGGACTGGCTGACCTCTAAATACAGTGCGGAGCACAATTCAGGTCCCTTTTCCTCCTATCCCATTGGCCATCTGGCTTCAAAAGGGGGTCGGATTTTCCGATCTACAAAAGGGCACGTCTGAATTGATGTACATTTTGGAGAGGAGGCTGGTAGTAGTGTTTCTGGGGATGTTGTGCCTGTTCTGGCTGGCCACATTTCAAAAGAATAAAAGAGAGAAAGAACGAATAAAAAGAAGGGGAAAAAGAAATATAAAAGACAAAAGAAGAGAAAAAACATGCACACACACATGTATACACACATACACATATACTGCACTTTCTTCTATCTCCTGCACCCAGTTTTGGCCCCCAGAAGTTTCTCTACTCAGTGTACATTTTAATAGGGGGCTGATTTCTTTGCTCCAGCTGAGTTATGTTTTCTGTTCCTTGATGGGTTTTTCGAAAGGAAAATACCAACCCTAGCTACCAGACTCTTAAATAAGAGAGACATTATTTTTAACCCAAAGGAAAACTATGGCAGGAACACAATCTCACAGCCAAGAGAGATCCCCACCCTTTAGAAGACACCTTTCTGCCTCTGCCTGCGCAGCCCTCTCGCAGTGGCTGCAGGTATCAAGGGCTGATCCCATGCTCCCAGAGTGCTACCAAGGAAAAGTCCTCAGAAAAAAATGCTCAGAAGGCAAGGGGGCTGCAACCCATGACACAGAAAGCCAGCTCTTTCTTTGCATCAGTTGTACAGTTTCTGCAAAACTGAAGACTGACATTGAAAATGGCTCCTGGTCAGTTATTCCTTGATCACTCCTGGAGTGTGTGTGTGTTATTATTCCTTCAATTGCTAGCAAGCATTGAGACTGGCGGACTCAGCTTTCTGCTGGAATTTGAGTATAACGAGCATCTGTATCATAAATAAGCATCAAAGTTGTAAAGTATAATCTAAAGAAGAGGCCGGGTGCGGTGGCTCATGCCTGTAATTTCAGCACTTTGGGAGGCCGAGGTGGGCAGATCACCTGAGGTCGGGAGTTCAAGACCAGCCTGACAAACATGGAGAAACCCCGTCTCTACTAAAAATACAAAATTAGCCAGGAGCGGTGGCACATGCCTGTAATCCCAGCTACTTGGGAGGCTGAGGCAGGAGAATTGCTTGAACCCAGGAGGCAGAGGTTGTGGTGAGCCAAGATTGCACTATTGTACTTCATCCTGGGTGACAGAGAGAGACTTCATTCAAATAAAAAAAAGGAAGAAAGAGGTCCCGAAGGTGGTTCTCAAACATTAAATTAACTAAGAATTACCTAGGGAGCCTGGTACGGACTGACTGTGTTCCCCAAAATATCACATGTCGAACCCCTAGTCCAGGTGTGATGATGTTAGAAGAGCCTTTGGGAGGTGATTAGGTTATGAGGGCAGAGTTCTCACAAGTGGGATTAGTTCCCTCATAAAAGAAGAGGCAGAAAATCAGTTAATGTCTTCTTTCTGCCAAGTGAGGACACAGAAGGATGATGGCTATCTGTAAGCCAAGAAGAGAGCCCCTACCAAGAATCCAACCCTGCAGGCACCTTGGTCTTGGAATTCCAACCTCCAGAACTGTGGAAAATCAATGTTTATTGCTTAAACCATCCAGTTCACAGCCTGAGCAAAGTTACAGCTTGTTAAAAACATGTATTTCAGTGCATCACCCTCAAAGATTCTGATGTATTAGACCTGAAGTTGGGCCTAGTCTTTTCTGAGGACATTTTCCAATACCTCTTTGGACCAAGAACATCAGCCTCATTATAAAGGAGCAGAGTGGGCCTGAATTCCCAGGATGTGATATGTCTGTGGTTGCCTGTGAGGATGTTTGTGTGCACATGTGGGACCAGTGGAAAGTACTGAAATAAGCTGTGGAGGCATCCCTTCTCTCTCTCCTTTTCATTAACTGTGGTACACACTGAATGCAGCAGGCAAAGTTTCTAAAATGGCCTTCTAAAGATGTCACATCCTAACTCCAGGTACCTCTGAATATAATGAGATATCGCTCTTTGATTATATTATGTTCTAATGCACAGTTGACCTTGAAATAGGACGAACATCCTGGATTATCCAAGTGGGCCCAGTGTCATCATAGGAACCCTTAAAAGCAAGAAACTTTCTCCAGCTGATGACAGAAAGGGACATCAAAGAGAGTCGAAGTACCAGGAGGAATTGACAGGCCTTTGCTGACTTTGAAGATGAAGGGAGCCTATATCAAGGAATGTCCATGAGCAGCCCATGGTCAATAGCCATCAAGGAATCAAGGACTTCAGTCCCAGGACTCCAAGGAACTGAGTTCAATCAACGAGCTTAAGAAAGTTGGAAGCAGATCTTCTGCAGGGCTCCCAAATAGGAATCCAGGCTGTTTGACCCCTTGACTTCAACCTTGTGAGGCCCAAAACAGAGAACCTAGCCAAGCCCATGGGGCTTCTGACCCACACACTTTGAGATAATAAACTATTCTAAGCACTACATTTTTGGTAATTTCTTACACAGCAATAGAAAGTGACTACACTTCAGAAATACCAAATGAAGAAAATAGAGCCCTGTCCTTTAGGATCTCACAATACAAGAGAGGCTGAGGATGTACAGCCAATTAATATATAAGTATTTGTTAAAGGAATGGGCACCAGGAGCCTTGGATATGGAAAAGGATTCATTCTTGCTTACTATGCTGGGGGTGAAGGGAGCTCAGCAAAACTGTCTCTGAGAGAGTGATGGGTGGGCCTCACTTGGAGTCTTGGAGGAGGCACAGGATTTGTTAGGGATGGGGATGATATTATAGGAGGAAACAGCAGGAGCAAGGATAGAGTGGTCTGGGGGTGTTTGTCACAAGTGGGGAAGAGGAGCCAAGATCAGCTGCAGCTGGAGCTTGTAGTACATGAACGGTGACCAGAGATGATTTTGGAAAGTCAGGCGACAGTCAGTATGTGGAAGGATTTTTCACTCCATGCCAAAAAAAACTGGGCAATATCTTGCTTTTGTGATAGTGAGTCCTTGGCATTGGTAAGCAGGAGTGTGACTAGTCATATTTGTTTTTCTGCTTGGCCTTCAGGCACACAGAACTGGATTAAGTATAATTATGGGTTCATGTCACATTCTCAGGACTGTTATGTGCAATGACTTTCTTTCCTTCCTTCCTTCCTTCCT
>NW_012114455.1:8549631-8589538 GCF_000951035.1 Colobus angolensis palliatus | reverse complement strand
GCTTTTATCCCTTATCTGTTGATCAATTGATCTATCACTCTATCAATCAATCTATTTTCCAACCTGCCTATCTATCTGGTATTGTCAGATCTATGTAAATGTATTACCTGTATATTGTTTAGGTTTCTTTTTTTTAATTTAGAAGAGAACATTATGCTGTTTGTACTCTTTTGTATTTGTAACTGCATTTGCTAACTGTAATCCTATGAGTTGCCTGTAGATGCATTTCATCCATTTTGATTGCTGTACATTATTCCATTGAGGGCACATACTGATAAATTTCTTCATTCCTCTATTCTTCTGTCTGTGGGAATTTGGGAGAATTATGCAAGAGTTCTCTTAATAGAAAATATGGCACCAATACTAAGACAGGAGATGTGGGTTGGAGAAGAGAGGGAGGGCTTGAGACTTAGATAAACTGGCTATGACCAAGGTTCAAAATATCTGGCCTGAGAAATATTTGTGTTCAGTGTTCAGATTAAAACTATGTACTTCTTTCTCTCTCCTGCTGGGCCACATGTTGTTCTCATGCAAATGCAAGCTTCCAGCTTGTCTCCCCAGGACAGAGCAGAGCCTGTACCTCACCGTCACAGGACATTGAATGCATCACTGAATGAAGGCAAAGGACTGTCTCCTGCACGGACATACAGTCTGGGCCACAGCCTCTGGACTCTGTTGACAGATGGCTAGTGATACTTGAGTGAGCTGTGAGGCCTTTAGTGCTGCCCCTGCCCTTCCTTCATGGGGAAGGAGCCTGTAGTGGAAACATCATCTCGAGATAGAGAAGCAGCAGGCACAGAATATCTTGCAGCCATAGGAGAGAATAACAATTTTTTTCTTCAATCCTCATAGGTTCTTAGTTGAAACAGATCCCTATAACAGAAGACAGACTAACAAGAAAAAAAACCCAGCAGCTTAACAACATGTGTATTTCATATACACATGAGAGCCACTTAGGGAATGAGCAGTTGTCCAAGAGGTGGCTTTTGAATTCCAGCTTATATAACATCTTCAAGAACACTTAATTTCTAGAGAAGTGACAAGATAATGGAAAAGGACTTTGATTCTCTAGGGGCAACAATCTGTGGGCAGGTAAATAACTGGCAGGTAAAGGCCAGTTAGTAAAGCTTGTTCATGTAGATTCCTCTGGTATCATCTCCAGTAGATAAGAATGTAAAGTTGTCTTGAGTGGTTAACCTTCATTCTTCCTAGTGGTGGTAGTGGGAGGAGGAGCAGGGTTCCTTTTGTCTTTGTAAATCTATGCCCTACTTTTAGGCAAATAGAGGGAGGGCACAGAGCTGTCCTGCATCTCCTTCCTCTTAATTGTCTTCAGCTCAACAATTCTTCATATTCTGAGGTGGCAAATTTTGGTCTCTTACCCAGCCTAATAGGTGAGAATTGGAATTGATTATAGCACTGTGCTTCTCTGACGCTAGCTCTAGACCAATTCATCACCTGCAGCAGGTACAAATAAATCCCACCTTGAGGATCCAGTGGGATACAGGGCTCTCCTTCACTTTCTGTCCTAAGTAATGCAGAAGAACCTGACTATACACTGTTGAGTGTGGTGTTACGAGGCAGTAGAATGAGTGGTGCTTTTGACCATCTCCCTAAATATACATTACAAACCAGAGTGGTAGTAGAGAGGTTTCTAATGCTTAATTTTTATTAAAAGTTATCCTTACATTTAATTTTTTCTGTCAAGTGGACCATTATGCTTACGATGAGTAATTATCTTTATCATCCTTAAATACTTCATCTTCAAAGAAAATGTTTAAATAAACCTTTGTAAGAATACTTAAATATGATATGCGGTACTGAGTTTCATTTAATAAAATTTGGCCGTATGGTAGGGCTGGCATAAATTGGATATGTGCATCGTTCGAACTAGTCTTTCTGAATTCATTGCGTTATTTTAAACATTTCATTTTCGAAATATTGTACACCAACCAAAAAGTGACGTAGGTTATAAAAAAGAAAATGTTCTTGTGTTTTTTAATCCAAGAGAGGTTTTACCTGGAAAAAATGAACTGCCTTTTTCTCTGTAAAGCAGAGCCCCCATGGTGCTGCGAAATTCAGAGCGCTTCACCAGGAGAAATGATCTTAGTATGAGTTCTACCACTACATGATCAAGTGACCAAGAATCAGTTACATAACCTCTCCTTGTTTTCTTGTTGCAGAATGAGGGGATAGATTAAATAACTCTGGTGCCAAGTCCCGTGAGAAGTGCCAGACAAGTTTAGACGTGCAAAGTCCTTTGGGAAGGGAGCCACTGAAAGTCTGAGCAGAATGCTGGAAATATCCAGGATGCTGTGGGAAAGTCCAAGTACAGGCCGATTTTTTTTTTTTTTTTTTTTTTTTTTTTTTGAGACAGAGTTTCGCTCTTGTTGCCTAGGCTGGAGTGCAATGGCATGATCTCAACTCACCGCAACCTCCACCTTCCTGGTTCAAGTGATTCTCTTGCCTCAGCCTCCTGAGTAGCTGGGATTACAGGCATGTGCCACCACGCCTGGCTAATTTTGTATTTTTGGTAGAGATGAGGTTTCTCCATGTCAGGCTGCTCTTGAACTTCCGACTTCAGGTGATCCACCCGCCTTGGCCTCCCAAAGTGCTGGGATTACAGGTGTGAGCCACTGTGCCTGGCCAAGACTGAGTTTTTTTTAGCATTAGAAAATATCTCAATTTACTTTTGCTTTTAATCTAATCTAAACTATGAGTTGAGTTTCTGTCATGTGCAACACCATTATTAAAGAAAATAAACTTCTTTGCGGAAGGTGTGTTGAGTTGTTTTACAGTTGATGTGAATTAACAGAGAGATTCACATTCCCCCTCTTTGTTTTCCAAGTGCTTCCAAACCAAATCTTCTAGAGTTCTGTAGTTTGCACTCGAAAAGCCAACAGGAGGTTGAATTCCTTGCTAAGGACCTTGGATAAGCACAAATAATAATTTTCTTTGTCTATGCCAGGATTTTCCAACCTTGACACTACTGACATTTTGGTCCAGATGATTCTTTGTTGAGGAAGGCTGTCCTGTGTATTATGGGATGTTTAACATCATCCCTAACCTCAAACCCCTAAATGTCGATAAAATAAAACCTTGCCCCCTCCGCAAGTTGTGACAACAAAATATATCTTCAGGCATTGCCTAATGTCCCCTGTTGAGCAAAATTGTCCTCAGTAGAGAACCATTTCTTTAGACCAAGAGTCAGCAAACGATAGCTCGTGATCCAAACACAGCCAGCCATTTGTTTTGTAAATAAGGCTATAATAGAATACAGCTATATTTATTTGTTTACGAACTGTCTGTCTGTGGCTGCTTTTGACCTACATTGTCATGGCAGTACTAGCAATCATGCCAAGAACACATTAATCTTCTAGTATACTTAGTCAACTTTTCTAGAGCCTTTCAATGCATGCTATTTTATTTGACTTTTCAACCATTTTACGAAACATGCAGAAGAGGTCATGTTAGCCCCATTTGCAGATAAGCACACTGGGCTAGGTGTGGTTAAATGACTTGCTGACTTCCATCAGAGCTTGGACTGTAGCCAGTGGCTCCTGACTGCCTGTCTTCCTGCTTCACCCCATAATCTTGGATGTTGAAGCGACTGTAAAGATAATTGACTCTAGCTTCTTAACAAATACAAGGATCACTATTAAAACAATATACCTGGGGAAAAAAAGAGAAATCACTATTCATTCAGTTTTTAAATAACTTTAATTTTAGAAAGTTTTTCCTTAAATTGAGTGTAGTCCTGCCTTCTGGAGTTTTGTAGCATGTCAACTTTGGGTAAAATCATGGAATCTCGGAAACCTCAAAGGTCATTGACTCCAACTGTCTATGCAATACATGAATCTACACCAGAGGGTTCCCCATGGGTGTTATTCAAGGTTGCAGCCTCAGCACCTGCAGTAACCAGGGATCATGGGGCTCACTTCTCTCACACTGGCGCTCACTATTTTGCATAGCTGTGACTAAGAATTTCTTCTTCTGTGGAAGTTGAAGAAAGTCCTCTGTATCTGCTGCTCCCAAACATCATGCTACCACTTAGACTCCATAGAAAGAACCTGATCCCATGTGCTTGATGCAAATTTTTCAGCTCTGCTTGATTCAGCCATAGACAAGGTCTCTGTTGAATATTCTTGTCTCCATGTTTACCCTGCCAGATTCTTATTTTCTTAAATAACACAGTTTTAAGAACTCTTGCAGGGCTTGCTTGTACTGCTCTGAACACAACTTGCAACAGTTTACCTACATCTTTCTAAAAAAATTCCAGATACTGTACTACCAGTTATGTTTCCTAAGTTTGGGTTAACTTTGTTTCAAGCTGTTTGATTATGTGAACTTATTACAAACTTACACACAACTAAATTCCCTGTTGATTGTTACAAATGCTGGAGTTAAACTTCATGTTCCTCATCTTCTATTTTACAGTTATTTCAGGATTTGGTGGCTTGGCTTTTTATTTTTCTCCCTTGAATATCAACTTGGCAAGACCAGCTCATAATTCTAGCTTCTTGAGATATTTTTGCATCCTGCTTTTAATCTTCCAATTTATTTACTGTTTCACTTGGCTTCATATCATCCCTACATTTTGATAATTATGCTTTTTATATCTTTATTCAACACATTGATAGAAATATTAAAAGGGATAAGGCTAAAGATAGAATCTTAAAGTTATCACTTCCTTCCATGTCACCACTAATTCATTAATCAAAAACTGTTGGTCACAGTTATTAAGTTAATTACAGATTCACTCCATAAAGCTACGATCCAGACTGTAGTTCTTTATTGTGTTACAAGAATACTTTAATAATGCTTTAAATTATTTGAAGACTCTTCCACCTCTTACAAGTGTTCTCACTTCCAAGCTGCCTCCTCTTGCATTTAGGATTTGCACATTCATTTGTTCACCCATTTATTCACAAATTATCCATTTATCAAATAATGACAAACACTTTCTGTGTAGCAAACATTCTGCTAGATGCTGGAATGACAAAGCTCTGATCCCTGCCAACCCTCTTGTAGACTGCCACAGCAAGAGCAGAAAGAAGGGCGGGAGCTGGGACAGAGGTGTGAGCAAACTGCTCCCCGAGAAGCCAACTCCTCAGTGGAGAGCTGGGCTCACTATGGAGGAGACTTCCAAGCTGTTCCTTGAAGAGTGGACAGGACAGTGGGGATTCAAAATGCAAAGGCATCACAAGAAGAGCTCGGCTGTGGGAAACTCTTTGGTTGTGTTGCTGGATATGTAAAGGGACTAGGAGGAGTTGAAACTTTCAAGGGTTCCTCAAATAACTAAATTTCTGACCTCTTACCATTCTGGGCATTCTCCTCCGAATGCTTTCTAATGGTATCTAGAACTGAAGACAGTAGACATCCCAGGGGTCCCCAACCTCTGGGCTGTGGACCAGTACCAGTCCATGCCTTGTTAGGAACTGGGTCGCACAGCGGGAGGTGAGTGGCCAGCAGTGAGCATTACTGCCTGAGCCCCACTTCCCATCAGAGGCGGCATTAGATTCTCATAGGAGCACAAACCCTACTGTGAATTACGCATGTGGGGGATCTAGGCTGTGCTCCTTATGAGAATCTAACTAATGCCTGATGATCTGAGGTGGTACGATTTCATTCCCCACACCCACCCCATTCATAGCAAAGTTGTCTTCCATGAAACCAGTACCTCATGCCAGAAAGACTGGGGACTGCTGCTTTATACTGTCCAACTTGTACAGTATAGAGTGGACTAATGCGTCACTTGGTCTGAATACTATATGGCTACTGAATTAAATTGCCTGGGTTCTTTGAACTTTCGATCAATCTTGTATCAGTACAGTTGATTTTCGGAACCAAAGTGCCAGACTTCCTTAATATGTTCCTGGAAATATCAACTCATTGTTATATTTGAACAGACTGTGAACATCTTTTTTATTCTAGATTCTATTGTTTTGTTACCTTAGCCAACTCTTCAAATATGTACCATTGCATTTTAACAAGCAAGTATTTATGTCCATTTTCTTGCAACATTTGAAGTTCTCTGAGATCAGGGACTGTATCTATATATGGTAGAGACAATGTATATATGTTTCTTGAAAGGATAAAGGGTGAATAAATCCAATCTAAATCATTGTTCTCTGTTAAATAGAATTTAAGAATGCATTCAATCCCACTAAACCTCTCCATACATGTAGACTTACGTAATCCGGAAGAGCAAGTATGTTTAAGTAATCAAAACTTTTGAAACCGATGTCAAATAGAGATTAATCCATGTCAATTCATGTCCATGCTAATTTCCTCAGTAATGTAGAAAATTGCTCAGTCTTCTTGCTGTGACTCCTTAATTGGGTGTGTTTACGTGCAGATCATTCATATGACCAGATGTATTAGGTTGGGTTCCACGAAAATTGACTCTGACATGGAGACTTTTGTGCAGAATGTGCATCAGGGAGTACTGTCAGGAAGAACACCTATGAACAGGAAGGGGATCAGAACTTGCTGAAAGGAATGGTGGACATTGCTGCAGTCATATCAGCAGCCTCAGTCAGTCCTGTGGAGATTCTGGTGCAGTAATGACCTTCAAAGTTGCCACCAAACAAAGGGAGGATGACAGATCTTTCCACTGCCATATAGCCGTAGTCCTGGAAGTAGGCTGTCCCTGTAAAGTGGAGTGACCTCGAATGAGGCAGCTTTTGTCCACTGAGGGCAGTTCCCAGAGAGAGGCTCAGCTGGGAGCCTTCCACAGCTAATATTCCTGGCAGCTGGAGAAATATGTGCTCCTTTCCCAAAGGGGAATCTGGGAACCGCATCATGGCATCCACCACATCAGAGAAAAAAAAAATCAGAAAGGGACCTCCTGAGCACAATCTTGGCTGTCTTCTGAAACTGTGCTCTGATTTTGAAGGAATACATTCCTTTCACATCTCTTTCGCATTTTCATTTTAGTTGTTTACCAGACAGTAGTGAGGCACCTCAATCGATTGTCAGCTCTCTATGATTCACCCACTTTCTTGCTCCACTATGTCACAAGTGGCTAACCCTGTGTAGGGTCTGAGCTTAATTCCGTAGCCAATGGAATGACCCAAGGATTCTTGGTCACTGATGCTATTTTAAAGACGTCTTTCTGCCCAAGAGGCTTGGAAAACTGAAGACCCACAGTAGAAGGTGAAAACCTTGGAGAATCTGAGAGCTTCCAATGCAAGTAGCTTAACTACAAGATCCCAACGATGAGACAGCTCTATTGACACAGCATCTGCAGTGCACTTGAAGCCTATGCAGACGTGTGCCTGTCCTCATGGAATTCTTGGCATGTCTGTGAATGTATAAAACATAAATGCACAATGGACCTGAAATATAGGACAATAGATCCCAGAAAACCGTAAACCATTTTCCCCACCATCTTTTGTTCTAAAATTACCATCCGTGTATCAACTGCCAAGAGCTGAGTGATCCGGCCTCTGGAAGACATGCTATATGTGCTAACTATTCAAAGTGTCTATGCCTGCATCTTTGCACCAGTCTGTGTGGGCCTGGGTCTGCTTCCATCAGACATTGAACTTTTTCTGGCCTAATTTCTTCATCTCTTTGTGTGCCTATTATTTCAATAAAAGACTGAAAGAGAATAAAAGCGCAAAATAAAAATGAGCATGTGCATCCCAGCTCCTACAAGCAATTCTAGAGTTTTACCTCTGAAGGCTCAAACACATTTGAATGCTCAGTTCCCCACCCTGCCTTCCAAAGGAACAGAGATTCTGTCTAAGGACAGGTTCATTAACAAATTAATAGAATAATCAGCAGGGCTTTGTGTGTATTTTGGAGATAAAAAACTGGTAACAGCATTCTTTGACTCTTTAATGGGGCGATAAGCACCAAGTATCTGCTCTGTGGCTGAGCTAATCACACAGATAAGGGAGGTTAAATCAATCCAGAGTTCTGCTGAGGTCATTTATAGATGGAGCTGTATCCTGCAGCAGCATAAATAGCTCAGTTATTTTGAATATAGCCATGAATTGCTACAATAAATGGAGGGTGGGGGCAACAAACTCTAAAATAGATTGTACTGTGCTGTGTGGGACCAAGTCCCCAAGGCCACAATCTGTGGGCAGGTACCTGTAGGGCTGCCCGATAAGTTTGGGGAATGTAATGCTTTCGGGGATGTCTCCTCTTAAACTGGTTTGACATCTGGTCTCAAAGTCTGGAAAGAAAAGGACTTTTCTTCTCATGCCTTTCCCCTCTCCTGTTTTAAATTAAGTGAATGTGATTGCTTTAGAGGGTGAAGGATTAACAGTTCAGGTATTTTGCAGACAATTATTAGACAGGCCCCCTGCTTATGCCACAAGCACTACACCAGCCCAGGTGGCCCCATGGCAGGTATATGCATGAGCCTACTGCATTCTGACATAATCTTCCTGGCCAGCACTTCATGCCAAGTTACCCTGGGGTCACTGCTCCTGCTAGGGTGGAAGGCAGGACCTGCAGTGTGCATGGGGCAGGTGTTGTCAGGCCAGTGTCTAGGCGTTCACACCTCACAGTGCAGAAAGGTGCTGGAACAATTCTAGCAGAAAAAGTGGAAGTGGCAGACATGTGGGACCAGGGAAGGGCACTGACCACCTTCCAGATGGTGTGAGTTTCACATAGTTCTGGCCAGTGGGGCATAGTTCAGCCAGCAACTTTTGACTTTCAACACACCCTATAGCAAAACTTGTGCCAAGTTTCCGAGTTATTAGTTACAATTGGGTAACTGGAAAACAAGTTATGATAAAACTTTCTTTCTTGATCCTTTAAAGTAAAGAACTCACTTATCAGAGGCCTCAGTCAGAAGCCTCAGGTCTTCCAGTTGTCATGGGACTTTAGTTCAGTTAAAGATGGGTTTCTTTGTCCCACAGCCAAGAAAATTCAGGCTGGCATACAATTTGAATGGTGAGTAAGATAAGGGTTTTATTGGGTGAAAAGTAAGAAAAGGCAATTGACTTGGCTGTCAATTGCCAGGTGATAGACAGGATTCCAACTGCCTCTGAAGAGACAGCGGAACCATTAATAAAACATCAACACCGCAGGAACCCAAAGAACCCACAAAATAAAATAAAAATTAAATAAGTCAGAGCTACAGCAGAATCACACCTGTTTTCCTCTGGTAACCTCTAAGGAGACAGTTACGTCCCCAGGGGCACTGGCAATGGAAAGTGGCTCTCAGGCAAGGCAGACGGAGGAGGCCTCAGAGGAAACAGGGACCCTCTCTCTCACTAGGCCAGAGTCCCTGCTAGAGTGCTTCCCACCAGCAGCTCGAATCCCAGTTTCCACACAGGAAGAGGAGGGGCCAGGCTCCTCCCTACTACAGACGGCGCGGACTTCCCAAGTCTCCCCCTCAGTAGGCAGGCTGGTTGGAGCTTCTCCAGGGATCTCCTCCCACCTGGCCGTCTCACATGACCCCATGCCAGAAACCCAGGTCTCACTGTTCTGAGCACACTCCATTCCCAGTCGGTCTTAGGATGGCTCTCCCTGCAAAGGCCACAGTTCACTCTCAGAAGGAAAAGAGAAGGGCAAGGAAAAGAGACATCCTCCCTTTTAGAACTTGTCCTGGAAGCTGCACACATCCATGAGCCTAAATTTAGTCTGAGGGCCACAGCTAACCCAAAGGGTGCTTGGAAATTCCAGGATTCTACAATTAAGGGCAAATTAAAAATAGATCCTAGGCAGCAAACAGTAGCCCCTTTCCCCATCTCCTAATTGAAGGAGTTCATAAAATAATGTGATTCAATTTTTAAAAAGAAAGAAAAGCTTTTAAAAAAGATAGAATTCACAGTAAAGATAAGAAAAATCTGGATTAGATGCATTTAATACATTGATAAGTATCCATACATAATAGTTTTTTTTTTTCTTAGATGGCTGAGCCATCAGAAAGGGTGGTGTGAAGGTTAAGAACACATCTATAGTCCCTAAGGAAAGGGTTATATTAAAATATTTTTCAAAAATATGTCTTATCTATGGAAATGCAGAGGAGATAAGCTGCACTCACCCTACCAAATATGAGCTGCCCTACCTCCCCACAGGGAAAAACTAGTACCCAAAAGCTGTGGAGTAGCAGTGGTAGAAAAGGAGAACACGGGTGTTAGGACAAAAAAGCATTAATGTAGACAGATCTCAGAAATGGCATTGGCAGTATGTGTCTGCATCACATTGACTGTCATGTTACTTCCAAGCAATGTGGGGGACGGATCTAGCCATTCATTCATTCATTCTGGCTATCGATTCATGCGTGCACTTGTTCCACAATCAATCTTTTAAAATCGTCTCTCCCCAGGAGCTGTGGTTGGCAGTGGGGATATAGTTGAAAACCGGGGCTAGAGAGATTGGGTGGAGAGTCAGAGGTGCGGCAGCAGGCAGAGATTTCATTCTAAGTTTGGATTTCATTCTAAACTTAGTGGGAAGCCACGAAGGAGTCCAAGCAAGGGTGCGGCATTCATGAAAGCTTCTCAGGCTTTCACGGCTGCCACCAATGCTGAGAAAGGAAGGACGGGAGGAGTAAGAGTGCAGGAGTCCAGGTGGGAAGGACCATGATGTCGACTAGCTCGGTGCAGTGGAGGGAAAGGGTGGGCATTGGAGAAGTCCACAATAGCTAGTGAGGGGTAGAGTGGACCTTGACATCACGGCTCATTGATTTCTGTCTGAGGGATAGTGTTTGAACCAACTCCCATAGACGGAGAGGGGCAGGTTAGACAGAGTGCAGTTGAAGGAAGGCAGTGTGACTTCTCTTCTGAGCCCGCATCCATCCACGCATCTGGTGTGGACCTTGTCAGTAGACAGCTAAAGTCAGCTAGCACCAAGGCAAGCCCTGAAGCAGAGTAAGGGCATGGTCCCTGACCAGCTGGCCTCCCGAGCAGCTGTTAGCAGTGGGGGCAGCAACTGGATCAGAGGAGAGCAGACCCTTCATGTGGAGCAGCGGGTGGGCATTGGCAGACAGTATCAGAATGGCTAGGAGGCGCATGGTCAAGGCAGACCTCGGTCACCTGCAGAGGGCATCTTCAGACTGGCCCCTGTGTCCCCTCCACGAAGCACACCTCAGCCTCCACGTTCTGCCTTGCTAGGACTTGGCTGTCAATTGCCAGATGATAGACAGGATTCCAACTGCCTCTGAAGAGACAGCGGAACCATTAATAAAACATCAACACCGCAGGAACCCAAAGAACCCACAAAACAAAATAAAAATTAAATAAGTCAGAGCTACAGCAGAATCACTCCTGTTTTCCTCTGGCAACCTCTAAGGAGACAGTTACGTCCCCAGGGGCACTGGCAATGGAAAGTGGCTCTCAGGCAAGGCAGATGGGGGAGGCCTCAGAGGAGACGGCAGAGGAGCGAGACCCCTCTCTGGGCTGCCTGCTCCGGCTTTTGAGATGCGTGGGTGTCCAACTTCCTTCCAAGCTGGAACACAGCTGCCAGCCCCTGCTCTTTGCCTCTTTGCCTCCTCCTTCCCAGCTGGCATTTGTGCCTGACTCCAGCGCGGTGAGAGACGTGTGCTGCTTCCTTGGGTGCAGGGACTTCTCGAGGGATCTGCTGCCCACGGGACAGTGTGCTGGATGCTGCCAGCCTGTGTAACCAAACGGCCCCCTGGGATTGGGGGGGATTCTGACAACTGTCAAAAGGGGTCGGTGACCCACGGTGGATGGCAACGCTCTGCATTATTCATTTATCCGCTGTTTGGAGAAATTGTGTGTTGGGCCCAGCACAAAGAGCACTCCGGGTAATCCACTGCTCAGAATTCAGTCTATTCCGTGGCCTCCAGGAAGTCAGATATTCGAGAAGTAGGGACTTTAATTCATTACTAGAAGCAATAGAATGCCAGGTATTTTGTTTGTTTGTTTTTTTAGTATGTCCCACAAAACAATAGAATACTGTGGTCATCTGAAAAGTACTCCCCAGCCAATATCCAACTCCTAATTCCTGGAACCTGCGAATGTTTATAACAAAAAAAAGGTCTTCACAGATTGATTAAATGAAGGAAATTGAAATGAGGAGATCATCCTGGATTATCTGAGTGGTCCCTAAATACAGTCACTTGTTACTTACAAGAGGGAGTCCAAGAGAGATTTTACAGCACAGATGAAGACAGCAGAGAGAGATTTGAAGGTGCTGATTTGGAAGGCTGGAGAGATGTGGCCACAAGTGAAAGGGGTGGGGCAGCCAGCAGGAGCTGGAAGAGGCAAAGAAAGGCTTCCCTGGAGCCTTAGGAAGGAGTAGGAAGGCACTTGATATGGGCTCAGTGATGCTGAATTCAGACTCCAAACTGTGAGAGAATAAATTCCTATTGCTTTCAGCCACCACATTTGTGGAAATTTGTTAGAGCAGCCACAGGAAGCTCATACAATGCCATTGATGACATTATCTCAATTTAAATAAAAATTCACGTAATGAATTAAATCTTCAAGTTTTCCTTTTCAATATCTGGCATATGCTACTGTTTACAGATGAATGAAGAAATTGGATTTAAGATTTTATGATATATTAGAAAAGTCACTGTGACTTTTAGCTTGCATTTCCCCTCTCCCCCCCCCGCCCACCACTGATATGAAAAAGAGAAGAACTACAATTCATGGGGTTGTTCTAAAGTTCAAATGAGGTCAAGCGGTGCTAAGGTCTCCAAACTGCCCAGCACTGTGCAAAGTTGAGTAAAAGTTCCTATCGGATTGGTCAACTGATGAAACAACCTATGACCAATCTCTCCTCTCTTTCCCCCTCCCTCCCTCTCTCTTTGTCCTTCTTCTCTTTCCTCCTTCTCTTCTACTTCTCCTTCCCTCCTCTGTTTCTCCTCATACACATTCCCACCCACACATGTATTATCTATAGAAAAAAATTCC
Source organism: Colobus angolensis palliatus (assembly GCF_000951035.1). Lineage (NCBI taxonomy): Eukaryota > Metazoa > Chordata > Mammalia > Primates > Cercopithecidae > Colobus > Colobus angolensis. Next base: position 8,576,696 of record NW_012114455.1, on the reverse strand, counting down.
ACTTAAAGGTGAAGAATAGCCTTATAATTATGTCTTATATTTCAGTACCATTTTAGAGCTTACTGAGAACTTTTATGTCCATCATTGTATTTATTAATCCTCATTCTACCCCTGTGGGTACACAGAACTAACATCCTCCTCCTCATCTGATCGATAAAGAAAGCAAGAACTCCCTCGGTAGAAAGTGTTAAGAGGCTTACTCAGGGTGACATGGATGTAAGAGGTGAGACAGGATTCAAACACAGATCTTTACGACTACACAGATGCAGAAGTGAAAAGGCATTCTCGCCTGTCTAATCAGCAAGGAATGAGCAAGGTGCTTTCCATCTATACAGACCTGGAATGAAAGTCTAGTCTTGCACCTCAGCAGCTCTGAAAAGCTGACTGGTGACCTGACCCTGTGGAACCTTCCTTAGCCATCAAAGTTTGTGGGGCTGAGTGAACATTCAAAGGAATAAGTTAAGTGAAAGTGCCTAGATCCATTCCTGGCCCCAAGAATTCTTCTTTCAAAAGCAAAGGGCTTTTGTTTTTATATTATTTTTATTTTTAACTCCTGTCTAGATCTCAAGAGAGTCAATTCCAGTCTAACCATCTGACCTATTTATTGTATCACTTTCAAACCACTTGTGTTTGTTTTCTCTCTTTCTGTTTGTCAAAAGTTAAGTTACAATTCCAGCCACTTGTCACTTAAAAGATGACAGTTATTACTCATAGCTACAAAGGCACTTATTGCAATAGCAGCTCTGTATTGAAGCAACAGCACTCACTATAAATACGCTTGCCAGATCATGAGGATTTTGTCAAGCACATCCCTCTTAGCCATTGCTGCACAATTACCATGGGTGCACCTAGAGTTCCGCTGAGAGAGAGGGGTCAATACTTGAGTGATCTGAGGTTGAGGCAATCTATAGGTCTTTGGGTTTTCATTCCAGTTCCTTCACTGGTCTCCACTTTGAAGTACACTGGGAAGGCTGGTGCTCCAGATGGCCTTCCCCACTTATTCTTCATTGCTCCCACTGAATATGTGACATGATCACTCTTCCACTTTCCAAGTGGTAAGAAAACAGTCAGTTATTGGCTGGGCTTTGGCTAGCAAGAAAGGCTTGGCCTGGACTGTGGCTCTGGTTCTGTTACAACCAATGGCCATGGTGCTAGGGAAAGACCAATGCTTAAGTCACCCATGGTAGCGTCCAGGTGAAAAACATAGCCTTCTTCATCATTTGCTGAGATTTCTTCTATCACTTTAGCTTAAAAACCAGAGAGCAGTTCTCTTGTTCTAAAGGTTCACTCTTAGGAAGGAAGCGGCCATGCATTGGTGTGTCTGTGTGTGCACACGTGCAAATGTGTGGACCTGTGCATGTAGGCATGTGGGTAGTAAACATTTCAAATAGGGACTCCAACCCTGTTGAACATAGTAATTAGTTATCTTTATTATTTCTTTTTAAAGACCCCTGTCCAACCAAGTGTCAGTCAGTTTGTATTGTTATTAAGGAATACCTGAGACTGGGTAAATTGAAAAGAGGTGTAATTAACTCACGGTTCTGCAGACTGTACAGGAAGCATGGTGCCCACATCTGCCATCTTCTAGTGAGCCTTCAGGGAGATGTTACTCATGGCAGAAGGCAAAGGGGAAGCAGTGTATCACATGGCAAGAGAGAGCAAGAAAGGAGGCAGGAGAGGTGCCATACTGTGTTAAACAATTGGATCTTACATGAAGCCATACAGCAAGGACTCACTCATTACTGTGAGGATGGCACCAGATCATTCATGAAGGACCCGCCCCCATGAGCCAGACATCTCCCACCAGGACCCACCTCCAACATTGGGGATTACCTTTACATGAAATTTGGAAGGGACAAACCATATTAAGCCAATCTATCATTATTTTTTCCCAGGAACATCTTTTTTCTCTCTCTAATTGTGGTCATTGGCCTATTGTTTAAATGAAAAGAGATTGTGGTTTCTATGCCTCTCTTATTACTTCTCTCTTCCATTGTAGATCTCTGCATACTTCCTGGAGGATTTTGTCAGTGTGAGAAAGGATAAACCCAGCTGCAATTATACATTAAGGATTTCCTCCAGTAGAGACCTTGCTAGGTGACATTGTTGAACACGGCATACTGCCTGCTAAGTACTTGGCTCGGTCAAGGGTATTGTATGGCACATTTGTAACTACAGGTTAATACTTAGAAGTTCTAACATACTTTCAGGACGAGTGTGGTGGCTCACGCCTGTAATCCCAGCACTTTGAGAGGCCGAGGCAGGCTGAATGCTTGAGGACAGTAGTTCGAGGTCAGCCTGGCCAACATGGCAAAACCCATCTCTATTAAAAACACAAAAACTGGTTGGGTGTGGTGGTGCGCGCCTGTAATCCCAGCTACTCGGGAGGCTGAGGCAGGAGAATTGCTTGAACCAGGGAGGTGGAAGTTGTACCGAACTGAGAGGCTGAGGCAGGAGAATTGTTTGAACCTGGGAGGCAGAGGTTGCAGTGAGCCGAGATCATGTCACCACACTCCAACCTGGCCAACAGAGTGAGACTGTGTCTCAAAACAAAAAAACAAAAACAAAAACAAAAATGAAGTTCTAAGATACCCTCCTTTCTTGTCAGCTTCGTTTTTTATAGATTTGGCTCAGTGGTTTGTCTACACAGGAAAGACGGGTTTCCAGGCTGAGTGCAGGCAGGCTTCCTGAAACAAGTTGCCTTTGAGGTGGATGCGTTTTGGGTAGAGGTTGGGATACTTTGGAAGAAGGTGGGAGAAACTTCCACTTCCTGCCCTGAGATAGACCCCTGTTGCCTTTCCACAGTGTTGCCAACGGAACCACCTGAAGTTCTACTTTTTGCTGTCTGGTAGCTCTTTCTTTTGGAGAGACTCAAGCTGTGTACAGCCTGGCTGGCAGCCTCCTTGGCGCCTGAGTTCCTGACATTTCTGATGGCCGCCTCTGGCTGCACCACACAGGCATGCTCATGGCAGCACGCAGAGCTGCAAGAAAAACCTAAATTTAAATGTTAAAAAGCTTTTGTTCATTACCGGTGGCATTTCCCCCCCCCCATTTGTCACTTGGAGCGGAGCTGTGACTCTTTTAATATCAAACAAATAATAAGCTCCCTCTAAAGTGATTTTTCTGACAAGGAGCTCAATATATTAAACTTTATCTATATTTTAATAGCCAATTTCACACCAAACTGCCTTCTTAATAATGTATTTACCACCTGGGGATATTATTCCAACCCATCTGGAAAGAATTGGAAATTAACTGTCCCTAAACCGAGTCTGTGTGTGCTTTACACTTGCTGTAGGAAACAGAAGTGTCATTGCTAGGGAGGGGGCTGGGGCAAGAGGGGGTCTCACCACCTGGGGAGGGTGAGATCTGGAAGAGAAATGATAGTAGGTTTAGAGACACGAATTCCTTCTTTAGATAGGGCAGGACTACTGGGAGCAGGCACTGTTCCCATAGCATTTTAAAGAAGTATAGGACTTTCTTTGCTAGCAACCTGCAGCTAGTTGACCTCACACTTTTCCTATCATCTGACCTTTTCTTTCCTCATCTGTGGAGAGAGAGAATTTGGCTAGATGACGTCAGAGCTTTTTTGTATATATACTTAGGGTTTGTCTTGGTGTGTCTGGGTTGTTACAACAAAATACCATAAACTGGGTGGCTTACAACAGAAATTTATTCCTCATACTTCTGGAGGCCGGAAACCCACTCTCCAAGCATCAACAGATCGGGCATCTGGCAATGGCCTACTTCCTGGTTCATAGATGGCGTTTTGTTACTGTTCTCACATGGCAGATGAGGTGAGGTGTCTCATTTGGGCCGTTTTAATAAGGTCACGTATCCCATTCATGAGGGCTCCATCCTCATGACCTAATCACCTCCCAAGAGCCCCCACCTTCTAACATCATCACCTTGGGGGTCGAGATTCCCACATATAAAATTTGGAGGGTCACAAACATTCAGATCATAGAAGGGTTCTCTCTGGAAAATACCTTTTTTGTGCCTAACCACCATGTGATGGTGTTGGGGATTGTTTTTTCACCTTTTTGGTTATGAACATCTATGAAAACTGACAAAGATGGGAGACCCTAAAGAAATTAATTGAAGAAAATAAGACACCTTTAGAGTAGACAGAAAAACTCACAGGGGTGGGGTTTGGAGCATGAATAGGCCCACGGTAGCCATGCTAACAAGTAAACACAGGCTCCCTCCCAGTGAGAAGACAGGGAGAGAGTGCCCCTTTGCCTCGCAGACTTACACGTGTAAGCCACTGGGCAAACTCTGCTCAATGCACTCAGCTGTATTCAGCAAACACTATCAAACTCACACTCTAATGTGAGGACGTATTTGCAGATTATCATATGATGGCATCATGGGTTCCATCATGAATGGAACCATGACAGAATGACGGACTGGGGATGTTTCTGGGGGGACTCAGCAGGGCTCACCAACGAGACTGGATATTTTAACTGCACCTTGAAGGATGGGCAGGCAGCCACAGGACATTCAAATCAGATGGCAGAATTGTGCCAAGCCCAATTTTGTGGCATTTGACAGGAGAAAGAATGTTTCTAGGGGTCAGGCAAGTTCTTGGTCCCAATGTCAGCAGGAAATGAACCTCCTGTGAGGGCTAAAACCAACCAGCTTAGGGACCCTGAAGGGAAGACCTGGTTTTAATGACTCTACGGATAGAAAGTGTGTCCAGGATAATCCCAGAGAAAGTATCAGCTCCAAGATGTGCTTGGTGTACGTCAAGATTCCAAGAGTGAAAGAAGCAGCTAACTCTGCGAGGCAGGAATTAGTGTTTGTGGAAAGCACACCGACTCTTGGACTCAGCCAAAATAAGATGAAACGTGATGCAGCAACTCTGGGCAGCCCCAGCCAGGAGTCTTCTCTTGAGAGTCCATGTTGGATGGTGATGAGGGTCCCTGCTGTCCTCCCACTACCATCCACGGGTCTTGCTCGGTTCCTGGTTGCCTAGGGAGCACGTGAGCCCCAGCCTTGCGGTGTGGATGGCATGTGCATGGATACAGCACTATCTCTCCAGTTGTGTCCCCAGTCATGTCTGGGATGTGTCAATCAGAGGCAGATGAAAAGGATAGCATTTCCAGGAGGAACAAATGACAGGGCATCAGCTCACTGGTGTTCTTAGTAGAGGGAAGTGTCTTTGATTCACCAACTCAGAACAGGAAGATCTACATGGGAAGGGAACACCTATTGAGATATTTGGTGGCCTGGGCTGATAGCCCAGAAAAATCAGAAAGCAGTGGTATCAGAAGGCTGCCCAATCTAATCCTGTGCCTCCATTCCCTTCCCAGGGCCTTGGGAGCAGGCACTCTTGTGCAGATATGTGTGAGGGTGGAGCACAGGAGTGATAGCTATCTCTCAGGTCCTGGGGACCTAGAGTCCCAAATTAATAAGCAGACAAGAAGACTAACTGTGACAGACAGGTCAAGGAGGAGAGGGGTAAAAGGCTCCTTTAATCCTGCAGTCGGAGGATGTGCAATGCTGACAGTTACCTGGGGACCCAGAGATACCAGGCTCCCTAACTTAATCAGACAGATAACGGGAGCTGCCTTGGTAGAGGCTGCACCAGGAAAAGTGGAACAATAGGAGATGGCCCCTTAGGGCCTGTGCTGCTACAGAGATAATAAACTATGTAGAAATCTGTCACTGAGCGATAAATGATGAATTAGAATCAATTATATGTTTAAAATAATAGACATCCTTGTCTTCCCTACTGGAAGTGGAATGGTTTTGACTGGCCTCAGAGGTGCCAACAGAGCAGGGACTCTCTCCATGGAGCTGTGTGTGCCAGGCACACTAACATTACTGACATAGACTTTTCTGGCCAGATTGTCTTGTTCTGTGGTTCCAGTGGAAAAAAAAAATACATAGAAAGTTATGAGTCAAGTTTTTTTTTTTTTTTTTTTTTTTTGAGATGGAGTCTCTCTCTGTTGCCCAGGCTGGAGTGTAGTGGTGCGATCGTGGCTCACTGCAACCTCTGCCCTCTGCCTCCAGGGTTCAAGCGATTCTTTTGTCTCAGCCTTCCAAGTAGCTGGGACTACAAGCGCACACCACCTCGCCTGGCTAATTTTTTTTTTTTTTTTTTCCAGTAGAGATGGGGTTTCACCATACTGGCCAGGCTGGTCTCGAACTCCTGACCTTGTGATCTGCCCGCCTTGGCCCCCCAAAGTGCTGGGATTACAGGCATGAGCCACCGTGCCCAGCTATGAGCCAAGTTTTAATCTTTATCCCTCTTTCCACCCATACATTTGCCTTCAAATCCTGTATCAGAACCAAACCACTTGATGAGCAGTGGGAGTAAGGAAGTCTCAGACAAGGTATTTTCTCTGTGCCTTTTCTTTTTTGGGGGGACACAACATGCTTAATAACCCCATCTACAATGAGGACAGACATTGGTGAAAAATATGTTATCTGTGTAGAACTCTCCTTCAAAGGGAATTGCTATTGAAGAAGAGACTTGAGTGTTCCCTAGGCAGCAGGGAGCCAAACAAGACCCCTGGATGGTGGGGGGAGGACAGGAGGGACCCTCATCATCATCCACCATGGACTCTCAAGAGAAGACTTCTGTCTGGGGCTGCCCAGAGGAGCTGCATCATGTTTCATCTTATTTTGGTTGATTCCAAGAGCCGGTGTGCTTTCCACAAACACTAATTCCTGCCTCGCAGAGTTAGCTGCTTCTTTCACTCTTGGAATCTTGATGTACACCAAGCACATCTTGGAGCTGATACTTTCTCTGGGATTATCCTGGACACACTTTCTATCTGTAGAGTCATTAAAACCAGGTCTTCCCTTCAGGGTCCTAAGCTGGTTGGTTTTAGCCCTCACAGGAGGTTCACATCCTGCTGACATTGGGACCAAGAACTTGCTTGACCCCTATAAACACTCTTCTAGGGGTCTTTTAAAGGGAAGTATTGAAGGTAGGTTTTTGGCATTTATTTAAATAATCTAATTCTCTTCCTCAAAAGTTTTATCCCCTTTATTTCCCTGCTCTCCTTCAATCATATGAACACAGTCAACATCAAAGAAAAGAAGGAAAAAAAGAAGGAAGGAAGGAAGAAGGAAGGAAGGAAGAAGGAAGGAAGGAAGGAAGAAGGAAGGAAGGAAGGAAGGAGAGAGAGAGAGAGAGGGAAGAAGGGAGGGAGGGAGGGAAGGAGAAATTTTAGCTTCTTTTTAGCATTTTGAATTCCAATTCCAACTTTCCACATTCTCTTTTATTGTTATCACTACTACTACTCCTGTGATTACTAATACTATTATCTAGTAAGAGCCCTAGCCCCTAGATGTAAGTTTGCCTTTATAAACGAGCACAGTTCATTTGGGTTGTTATATAATCCAAATATAATATCCTCCCTCTGGCTCCTGTCTGCCTGGCAAACTTCCATTCATTCTTGAGCTACCTGCTCATGTTTAGTCTTCTTGGCAAAGCTCTCTCTGACCACCATTTCCCTCCATAATATGAAACATTCTCCCTTGATAGTGTCTTAGTTGCTGATTTACATATCTGGTTATGCTGCACTCATCACAGTGCCCTGGTAGACAGTAAAGTGATGGCTACTTAGGCGCTTGGGTTTCATAGTCAGCTATTTACCAACCATGTGATCTATAAATAGTTACTTGTCCTTTTAGAGACTCAGTTTTCTCGGCTGACACATGGGTATGACAATAACAGTATTCAACTCCTAGGGGTGCTGTGCACAGTAAATGAAAGGAGGCATGTAAAGTGTCTGTATCTATTACGCGTTGGGTAAATAGTGGTTGCTGAGGTTCTTATAACCTTACGTTGCTTCCATTGATTTGATTGTATGTCCGCATTGTTCACAAGAATGTGAGGATCTTGAGGGCAGGGCCTGTGTTCCCTTTGGCTGGTATAATTCCAGCACCAAGAACAGAGCCTGGCATCTGGAGGCAGCTCCGCACGTTTAATTTAAACTGAACTGAAACAACACAGAGGGCAGAGTTGAAGTCAGGCACCCGTGGGTGGTGCGTCCACTGGGACCATGAGGGATTGCAAACGCTGCTTACACGTGAAAATCCCTGCCCTGAGCCTTCACCAGACTCGGCACTACCTTGGCCCGCTCGAAGCAGCTATTTGTGCCCGGTCGCTGGAAGTTCCTTTCCGGGCAGCCCCGGTTCCCGCGCTGCGCCCTCGCCGCGAGCCTCCAGCAGCTCCTCCCGCGCGGCGGGGGCGCCACCGCGTCGGCCGCCCCGTTTCCCCCAGCCCTTCCCGCTCCTCTCCTGGGCTCCGCCTCCGTGTCCTCACGCCGACCTGGTACGTTTAGTCTTTTGTGTGGTCCTGTATCCAAAGTTTAATTAGAAAATCGCGCCTGGGCTTTTTAATAGCCCGAGTTCCGGCCGTAAAAGCCCTGGACGTGGTCCCGCGCGCGCCGGCTCCTGGCAGGAGCGCACCCGCCGCTGCAGCGCGGGGACTCCCGCCCTGAATCTTATTTACATTCGGACTAACAATAGCTCTGGAACCTGGCTATAAATAATTTCTGGGGAAGAGTTGTCTAATTAAACGTGCAGCAGCAAGGAAAGTGCTTTAACCACAAGGCTGGTGTCCTAATGAACGTAATCACTGGATGGGGACAGCTTAGGAATCGCATCCAGACGCCTCCCTGCGGAGGCGGAGAGATGCGGGGAGGAATACTCAGGGAGGCTTTCCAATCAATATTTAATTGTGCAGTGTGTTCAACTCGTTAGAGGGCCTCTTTTTTTCCTTCCCTTTTCGCATACCCAGAGGTAGAAAGGATTTCAAAATGCAGTTTTGTGGGGCGGCCTCAGCCTCAGATTCCAGGGGCGTGGTTGTCAGTGGTCTGTCAAAGTCTAGAAAAGATCTGAACACATAAAATATATTAATTAATAAGTAGTGGCACTTATAGGTGCTGAATTTAGAGACAAAGATAAGGCTGACTCCAAAAATCTGGCTGATTCCAGATTTTTCTCCGTCCCCGGCTACGGTATTTCCAGACTCTAGGCTCGTGGAGGGCAGGGGCTTTGTGTGCAGTGTGTTCTGCCCTTTGTAAGTAGAGAGCTGGGCAGCGCATCCACCACCCCGGAGGGCGTGAAGAGAATGAAATGGGTTCTTCCTGCTGGTGTCATTCATGGAGGGGCAGCCACTCCTGCTGGCATCTCAACGGTGGTTAGCAAACCCAGAGGGATGTAAGCCCAAGGCATCCATGCTCGTTTCTGCTTCATTAGAAACAGACAATATAACATCAACCAGATGGAAAAGGACACAGGACGCAGGGTGGTTTTCCTTCTGTGTTCCTGTTAACATGCTCCCGAGGACAGAAAGGGTGCCATGGGAGGAAGAACAGCACACTGTCATACTGTGTGTGGGTAGCACAGGATTCACGTGTGTATACAGATTGACCTAGATGCGTAGTAAGCACATGCATGTGTATGTAAACCTCAGGCGGGCAGATACGTATGTACATAGACATGCACGTCCTGGTGCTGCACTAGGGATGACATAGTTATGTTGCTATGGTAACGGGCATGCTCTTGAAACCAAGGCAAACCAGTGGAAGGAGGGTGGGAAGCAGGAGCTGGGGAGGGTGTGGATCTGCAGAGGAGCCTGGGGCTGAACTGCGGCACAAACTCCTAACCAGCACTACTAACCAGTGCTTGTATCCTAGCCCTCCTCCCATACACAGAGATGAAAGAGCAGGAGTGCGGGCACCTGTGATTAATCGAATTCACCACTGGATGTCAACGTTGCTCCAGCCAATTAGAAAACAAACAGCCATTCCAATAATCTTCTGCTTGTAACAAGGAAGTTTGATCTTTAGGCAGCAATCAGCTTATGGTATGAATGTACTGGGGAAGGGGAGGGTTAGACAACAGCCTTCTGACAGAGCCCCAAAGGGAAAATTACCAAATTCTAAATTTGTCATTTTTGCCCTTTAGTCATAACCTCCCCGTTTCCTCCAGCACCCCTTGTTCCCCATTCATTATTCTCCCTTAGTTAACACTTCCTAATGAACCATCCAATATTTCCCTTTCGTTTGCTCGTTGCCTGCCTCTCCCCTGATACACACACGAGAATATCAACTCCATAATGGCAAGGAATTTTGTTTTGTTCTGTCGCACCCTTGATGCTGAAAACACTGCTTGGCAAAAAGGAGATGTCTGATAAATATTTGTTTTAAATAGATGCGTATATAAGTAAATGAATTAATGAGATAATGAAATGTGGTCAATGAATAAAAATGGAGACAGATATTATTGCAATATGAATAGGAGTTTTTCTTCTCTGAAATAAGTATATCTATACATTTTTATATGTATGTACATATATTTCAGAGAAGAAATACGTGTATGGATGAGTGAGTGTGTATGTGTGTGTATATATACATATATGACTGGAGAAAGAGGCACAGAAGCAGTTGCCTAAACATCTGAAATACCAGGTTTGGAAGAGACTTGAAGCCAAGCCTTGGAGGGCTTTCTGAATTGAGTTATAGCTCTGCTTCTATTTTGCTTTGTGAAGTTGGGAAGATAACTTAGCATTTCTGAACCTTAGCTTCTTCATCAATACAATGGCTTCATCATAATAATATTGGTCCAACCTACCCCTTACAGACTTACGAGATCAAATGTTACAGTGTTAATCCACAATGTATTTTGCCTTGACTAATATATACCATATCTTACCCATGCCCTCTCTTACATGCTGTAAACACCAAGATCCTACACTCACAGTATTGGCAATGTAGCTATTATAACCCTTTTCTAAAGATGAACATGGAAATCATAAACCTTTTCCAGGTATTTCACTTAACCCAAAGGTCTTCACTTTTCAGGTAAACTGCAGGGAAAACAGGGATCAGAAATCAACCTTGGAGTGGTCACATTTCCCACCCAGCAAATGAAGGGATTGGGAGAAGAGCCTTCCCTTCAGAGGCGCAGGCCTCAGATTTGTGGCTGTTTCTGTATCTCCTGTTTTAGGGATATGTTGAAGGCCCGGGCTGCCATGGCAGCGAGCTAGCAACCTGCCAAATTTATATGTTTAAGTTTTAATAAATAAATTACATTAAGCAAAAATAGGTCTGCACTGTGGAACCCTTTCAAATTATTTACTGTGCTGTCACTTTGGGCTCGTTGATGCTTGTTAATATTTCAAATTTAATGATAAGCACCATTTATAAGCTAATAAGACATTCGTTGCACTATACGGCCAGAAATGTACAAGGACACCGCTAATCTAAGGTGAAAAATGCATTATTGAGTGAAATTTAATTAGTAGATTTTGTTCTATTAGTGGCTTCTATATCGCATTTATGAAAATGAATACAAATATGATCCAGGCAATCTTTCCAGTGAGAAAATGTCACTGATAATCTAACTTCACTCCTACTCTTTAAAGCAGATGCAAGATGAAAATTGATGTCCTGATCTCTTGCCAGTCAAAAGATTTTCTAGTTTGTGATTCTAATAATAGCTAAATTATGGAGAGATGCCTTGTGTGACGCTTTGGCAGGTTCAGTGAAGACGTGTGTCCAGTGAGAATTAGTTTTAGACTTTTTTCTTATGGCAATCCTATGGGCAGTACATGTCAGAGAATTAGGTCAGAATTATGGTTTGCTTAGCTGGTCAAGTCTAATGTGTCTGAATTATCTGTTCTGATTCCTCTATGGGGCAACATGGCCTTGGGAGAAAAGGCAAGACTTGGAATCATATACCTGTGATTTCAATCATACTTTCATCATTTATAAGCTTTGTGCAATTTATTTTCTTAAAGTAAGTACGTAAGCTACCACATTTTATGAATCCACCCAGTAATTCAGTGAGGTTAGTTACCATTATGATCTCTGTTTTATAGATAAAGGCAAGAGAGACTCGGAATGCTTGAGCTACTTGCTCTAGATCACACAACTAAAAACTTCAGTTCTCTGCATTTTCCATTTTCTTATCTGACGATGGAGATTTGCCATATATTTAAAACGTGTATTCAATAAATGTTAGTCTGGACTCTCTGTTTCCTCCAGTTCTTTACTTTCTGGTGGCATCTTGGAAAGGACATAGAGGGCCGGTGACCGGAATTCTCATTTCTAGGTGACGAATGTAAAGTCTTTCCTGACCTCAGCTCTCTCATGTGACAAATAGGAAAACAGAATGCCTACCTCTCCTACTGAGGTAGTTGTGAAAATCAGCTGACAGCCATAGTGGTGTGTTGTACAAATGGAAAGTGTCAGTGTTATTAGTATAGGCAATAATTCTTTTGATTCTATGCTAAATTGCATTGACCAAAATATTGAGAGAGGAGATGGCTGAGACTCATACTATAGGAGCATTTCTTTGCGATGAGTTCAGATCGAAGGTAGGCGCAGGCACTCTCTGAGTTACACGCATCTAACTTATGAAGATTCTGTGCATACAAAGAACTCGGTGCAACCCCTGTAGGAACCCACCACGACAAGCTGTGCTTGAGATTCTGTGCCTCTGGAAAGCATCTTTCTGGAATGACCCCGCCTGGTTTCAGTCATGGTTATGGCCCTGTAGCTGGTATGGATTGTTGTCTGAACCAAGCTTTCCTCTTCAATAGCTCCTATGTTCCTACACGGGGTGGCATGCTCCTCTGCCTGAGGCTTGGGATTCAGCAAACCTCAGCCCTTCTAACCCACACATACCCTCGCGTGATGTTGACCCCTTCTGCCCTTCTTTTCTTGCTATGACTTTGGTACATCAGGAAAATCATCCAAGGGTGATAAAATAAATGCATTTGTTAGGAATCTACCTAAGTTAATGACACAGTGGAAGGCTTTATTCATTTTCTTTGAAAACCAACCTCATAAGGGTAAGAGATGTTTGATAGTTCAAGTGTTTTTCTTTTTTAAATGAACCTCAGGTGCACAGAATAGTATTATTTATAACCAGTGGCCCATGATTCACTTTCAGTATTCTATGTTTGAGCCCCTTTTTATTTTTATTTAAAAAATAGTGTTATAAACAACAACAGATCCACACCTCCACCTCTGAACACACACACACACACACACACACACACACACACACACACACACACAAGCTAGGGTCTTGGCATCAACCTGCATCTCCAGCTCATGGTCCTCCCCCATCCATCCTCCTTCCTGCCTCCTACCGTAGCCATCATTCAGAATTCCATGTGTATCTTCTGCTTCCATTTTCACACAACTGCATCACGTACATATGAGTCTCAAAAATTATTTTTTAATTTTGGTATTTTTCATCTTCATAAATAGGACATGCGTTTGATATATGTGATTTGGGGTTAGTTTTCACTTATTTATTTCTAAGATTATCCATAGTTTTGTGTGTTGCTGTAGTTCATTTGCGTTGGTGGAATATATTATTCTAATTTGTGAGTATTCCTCAGTTGATTTATCCAATGTTATGTTGATGACGATTTAGACTGAACCAGTGATTTTTTTCCTCTTATGAATGGGGTTGCTATGAACATATCTTGCTGGGTCACAGAGTTTGGGAATGTTTAAATATGGAAGGTGTTGCCAAACTGCTTACCAGAGCAGCAGCTTCTCTCACCAGCAATGGATGAAGATCCTGAACTTTCGCAGCTTCTCCAATACTTAGTAGTGCCCGGCATTTGAATGTTTGCCGATGGAGTCTGTGTAAAATGCAACGTCATTGTAGTTTTTAGAATCCACGGAATATTTCTTCATAAGTGTTTCCTCCTCTCTGCTATGCTTGTTCATTTATTTTGCTCATTTTTCTACTGTATTGCTGTGCTCTTCTCATTGACTTATTATTAGAAGTTCTTTAAATATTCTTGACATTAATTTTTGTCAGTTATATGAATAGTTCCATTTTCAATCTAATTGAGATAATTAGTCCAGAGACTAAAGGAAGCATGAATTTATTTTATCCTTTGATCAAATAAACCCACTATTCCTGACCTCACCTCATCGCCTTTAATCTTCTATTCTGCAAAACTAGCAGAGGGAGTGACATTGTGTCAGAACTAGAGAGAAAGCTGTATTCATTAGTGGATTCCAAGGGGAACAAACAGGGCGAGGGAGACCTAAAGCAAAAGCTTCATGTTATTTATTCTTAAAAAAGACCGAGCAGCCCTCCCCATTTCTGTCTAGCTTTAATTAGTGGACATTCTTGATGCCTTTACCATCTTCTCAGAAAGGGGACTATCTTTTTCCAAAGTAATCAAAGAATTACAGAGAAGTCTTTCTTTCTGTACTTCCCTTGGCAGAGATGAGATAGACATTGGAAAAAGCATATAGGGATACATTATTCATGCAGATGAGTCTCACAATTCAGTGGAGCTAATTAGGAAAATGATGGAGTAAATTAGCACTTTATGCAAGTGTATTAATATTAATAAAACTGCCATTTTACCCTGAGGTTAAAACAGAAGAGGAGAAAAACACAGCCTTGACCAGTGAGTCAACTCTCAGCCTGGCTGCTTGCTGGAACGCTGACCACCCTCATCCATTCTGGGTGATCTTGTTCCTTTTCTGTCATCAAAATTGTCCTAATAAAAAAAGAGAAATATTTCAAAGGCATGGATGAGCTGTCCTTGTTTTATTGTTTTGGTTACTTGAAAGCAAATTCTGCATTTCCTTTCTTGTTGAGTCATAACTAACAGCACATTGTTGTTTACATGGTAATTTCAAATCCATAATCTGATTTAAGTTTTGCAACAAACTGATGAGGCAAAGTGCTGATATTTTCCCCATTTATAATTTAATAACTTGTCCACATGCAAGAAATGATAGCCCTCTGAGGGGACTATGAGAAGAAAATTTGAGCATTCCTTCAACAGTTTTGTGGGGGACCAGAGTGAAGGGAGGCGTTGGGGAAAGAATGATTTCTATGCTGATGCCCTCAGGAACTAGTTGGTGGAGCATAGGGAAGACGCTATGCTTCCTTTTTCTCCATTCGTTCATTCATTTCTCTCCATATCCATTCTCATAGCCACTGCCTTGGCTCTAGCACCATCCTGGTCTCCACTCTTACCCCCAAAAATACATTCTTCAACTGTGGTTCGGGTAGTCATTTCAAATCACAAATCCGATTGTGCCATCCTAGCCCAGCTATGAGCCTTTTGATAGTTCAACCTGGCTTTCAGAATTAACACAAATTCTCTAGCAACGGGGCCCTTCACGAACCGCTAGCTTATCTCTGCATCCTTATTTCTGTCTGGTCCCACGTTCTCCATCTCATTTCTCATGTTCCAGCCACACGGAACTGCTTGCTGCCCCAGGTACATGCGGAGACCCCTTGGTCTTCACGTTCTTACATCTACGTGAAAGCTGTCTCCCCTAGGCTCCATTGCCTGGCTCCTCAGGCTGGCAGCATAGAAGTCATTCTTTCCCCAATGCTTCTCTTCATCCCTCTCCCTTACAAAACTGTTGTCAAGGAATGCTCAAATTTTCATCTCATCACCCTCTCAGTCAGTTGCCATTTCCTAATCACTATCCAGGCTTCTCCACAAGACAGACACTTTCTAGAGGACAGGGATTGGGGCACCTAGCACATTAGTTGTCATGAAGTGTTGTCAAAAGAAGAGGTGAAGAGGGACAGAGTGGATGGATCACATGGTTACTTAGGGGAGGAAGAGTTAGAAACCCATCTTGAAGTCCTGTGCTCCTTCCCACATTCACATCGTCTCACTGGCTCATGTTCACCTCATTTCACTCAGAGTGCTGGCTTGGATAACCTGTAAGAGTATTCATTAAAAGGTTCAATTGTCTCAAGACTCATTATTGGAATTCATTCCACATCTTCTGTAGATTTGCTTAATTTTCTTCCAGAGGGTCATGGAATCTATAGGGAACTTCCTGTTTTAGTTTACTGGATATTGTTTTTCCTGATGGTAATTAACTCTCTATTACCCATTCTCATTTTAGTATTTTAAATCCTAAACCAAGTATCAATTTCCATTTAAAAGAAGAAAATCTTTCTAAAGGTACACAGCTGTAGGACCCTTACAGGGTTAACTTTCTATATGTTTTCCAATTATTTCCAAAGTATGTATTTGTTCAAGTAATCCTTGATTTCATTCAAACCTGTTTATTGAGTAGGTCACCTATTATGATCAGGCAAAGTGTTAGGTGCTTATTCTCATTTAGGATTGACTTTGATAATAATCACGCACATTCCTAAATCTAGGATCCTGAGATGATCCTAAGTCTGTTAGAGACTGACTTCTCTCCTACTCTATTATTGAATGTGTAAAATTCAGTGACTTACTTAACCTTAATTATCCTGTTTCTTCATCTGTAAAATGGTTATTATACTTTCTTTCATATCTACAGTGTTTACTTTTTACTAAAAATTACTTGAGGTAGTTTTTAGTAAGAAAAACTGAGATATTTTCTCTAATCTCAAGGAATCCAGTCAGAGTGATAGATGACTAAGTCAGTGATTTTTCTACAATGAAATAATGGCTAAGTTAGAATTTTCAAGGAATGGTATGGGAAGACTGGAGGTTTTATGGGTATTTCCATTAGATTGAGGAAAAGGAAAGTCAAAAACAGTTTTCAGAGTTGATGCTTGATGTGAGTTCTAAAGGATGAATGACAGTTTGCTAGAGAAAGAAGAAGGCATCACAAAGACTTTCCAGGCAGTGGTAAAAGCACGTTTCAACAGGCTGATGTATGATACAGAATGATCCTTTCGGAAAAAGTAAGTAGCTCAGCATAGAGCACAAAGAAAGAAAAACTCGTGAAAAAGGTAGAAATGAAAAGCCAGAGAGACAATTGGAAAACCAAGAGAAAATACATTCAGATTAGCAGAACAGAATGATTTACTGCAGGGAAAAGGAATAATAGACCTATTAGGAGAGGCAGAGAAAAGTAGATTTGAAAATATGGAGGTGTGATAGGCTGAATTGTAAGATGGACCTAGTGCAGGTACCCTATATAATCCTCTCCTTTTGAGGGTGAACGGAACTTGTGAATATGACAGGATTTCTCTCCTATGCTCAGGCTACATTAAATGGAAAGAATAGATTTTGCATCATATGTGATTAGGTCCTTTACCAGTTTATTTTGAGTTAATCTAAGGGAATATTCTCTTGGTTAAGTCTGACCTGAAAGCTGAGAGCCCTTTGAAAGAAGAGAGAGGTTTGAGGTGACGGGGCTTTCTTTTGCTGGACTTTCAGAAGCAAATGACCAGGTTGTGATAAGCCTATGGAGGGTTCTTATGGCAAGAACCAGAGGATGGTGTCTGGAAACTTAGAATGGCGACTTGCTAACAACTGGTAAGAAAACGGGAACTCTTGACCCACAACTGCAAGGAACCAAATTCTTTCAACCACCAGTAAGCTTAGAAGAGGACTCTGAGCCTCTGATGAGAACTACAGCCTTGGCCACCCCAGACCTTGATTTCTGCCCAGTGATATCCTGAGTAGAGTGCCCTGCTAACTCCTGCTCACAGAAACTACAGCAAAACAAACATGTTGTTTCAAGTTGATAAATTTGTGGGAATTTGTTCTATAACAATAAGAATTGCACGGGAGGCCATGGGTGTCCTGGCTAAGGAAGTTGCAGTGGAACTGTGAGAATGAAAGCCAGATTATGTGTGCTGAAGAGTAAATGGAAGGTGTTGAATTCATGCTGGGTAGAGATGAGTAAATAAACAGCCTTCTTAATGTGATGGAAGGAGCAGGTGTTCTATGGGGGAACAAAGGACAGGAGGGTAGAGAAGTACTTGGTGGTTTGGCTGAGCCTATGAGCAAAGTTGTTCACCATGGATGTACCACGCACAACACAAGAGAAGTAGAGGAAGTGGGCAGCAGGGTGAGTGGAACACTCCTGGGGTGAAAATGTGAGAAAGTGCAGGTAACTGAAAGCTCTCAGGATTCTTGCTGTAAATAGATAGTGTTTTCAAGCCATTGCTGGTGGTCTCTGAAGCTTGCAAGAGTTCACTGTTTGGGGTCCAATCAGCAGTCAGTGGTCTTTGGTTAGAGTTCTAAGAAGGATGCTGGTGTGATGTTGGGAGGAAGTATACATGGTGCTGGAGAATACTGGACAGGGCTCTGGGACCATCAGAGTTACAGCTGTGGCTCTGCCATTTAGAGCCCTTTACCTTGGGCTAGTTAACATTTTAAGCCCTGTTTTCCTTTTATACTTATGAAAAGGGAAAATAATGATTAACAATATATCTTACTAAATATTGCAAGGATAAAAAAGGTAATAAATATTGCGATACTTTGTAAAATGTATTAGTACGTCTTATTTGGTGTGCCAAATAGTGAATACTAATCTTTATTTCCCCAAGGCCCCAGTACTGAGGAATATATAACATATTGATTGCAATTATGTTGTAAGTACTTAATAAATATTTGTGAAATTCATCTTAAATGAATAATTATCGAGTAGTTATAAGGACTCTAAGAAAATAATAAGTGTTCAATACAGCTTACCTCTAATTGCAAGTTGTCTTACGTCTCAGCAGACCTAAGCCTTGGGTTTAGATGGTGGCACAGCATACCGGATCCTTGTCAATGAAATAGTCACTCAGCTTCCTGGCCTCAGGAAAGATCACCTGGAGGGTCAACCTAAAGCCCATTGGAAGCAGATGCTTTCCTGAATTTCACTCTTCTGTAAAACTTAGTTCTAGTAGTAGAAGTAGAATTATGAGGCCTCAATCACAATGTGGCCCTCCAGGAACCTTCTGAGGAATCCAGACAATACTAAACTCAATGGATTAGAACCTGACAAAGTGGCTGTGGCACAAAGTCGTACTCACTAAGAAGGACATTACTTAGTACCCTCTTTAATCTCTTTCTTTGTTTTCCTTCACTTTACCAGTAGAATGTTAATAGGCCGTTAACAGAATTGGCGTTGCCTCAGAAGAACACATAGCCGTATGTGGGCAAGATGTGCTGATATTTTTATTTTAAAAATGTATGTAGACGTGTGTGGTGCTTTGTGGAGGACTCCGTATAAATAAATAACTTTCCTGGGTGATATGGGAGACAGGGAAGAAGCAACAGCAGACACGGGCCTTGCTCTCAAAGTGCTTGAGCCACTCCGTTACGTTTGGGGATGAAGTGATAGAAAAAGAAGATGTGATCTGGGTTCTCCAGGAGCTTACCCAGTAAATGAGGCAGGACCATAGACAGTGCACAAAGCAGCATGAGCAGCGAGAACAACACGCATGCAGTGCTCTGGGTGGCCACTCACCAGTCCCACCAGTGAGTCAGGACCGCGCCTCTTTCTTCTTGCACTGCTGGTACCTGATGCAGTGTTGACACAGGAAAAAAACCGAAATATTTATTCCTTGAGTAACTGAGAGGCGTTTATTAAAGTGAGAACTTGATGAAGTTGGCACCAGGCCTGGACCAATCCTAGAGGCATTTACCCAGCATTGTACTTTGGTGCTGGCTCGGGCTCTGTTTTTCTCCCAAACTGTCTTCGCTGACCTGCTTGGGCAAGGTCACTGGGCCATGGCTTTAGGAGAGATTTTGATGTGGAGAGATTCTGGGGTGACTGCCTCTTGAAAAGCAACTTTGCAAGCTGGAGGGGGCTGTTTTCCCTGTGGTGGTTGAAGACCAAGCATAGCACCAGCAGCTGTTCAGAGACAGGAAAAGCAGCTTCATTCAAAAAGCCATCATAATTTGGCAAGGAGTGCTCCAATCAGTAGCCTTCCTAATGCGTGTAATTGTTATGCAAATAAGCCACAGCACATTACCCAGACCGGGAACAGGAGCATCAACTCTGTGATTGACAAGGGGCCAAGGCGCCCAAGAAAGCGCTGGCGTGCGTCCCACACTGGGGGCTCCGTGGAGCTGTCCTGGCGCTAGGCTCATAGAGAGAGCTGGCTTATGACAGTTGACCAGTGGAGTGAAGTTCATTCTTCAGAAAGTGAAAATATTCGAGTTTCATAAGATGATCAAGGTCTGGGTTTTGATTTTCTGCCTGCAAATATCAGTAACAGAATATTACAGCTGAACATGGTTTTAGAGATGACCACATATCCAAACCACTTATACCTCAGAGGAGGAACTGAGGTAAACGGTGAAGTGACTTATCCAAAGAACCCAGCTCCCCTTGCCTCCAAGTTCAGGGTCATTTGATGTCAAACCCCGCTGTCTCTTAAGTTAGTGTAGCTACAACTTTTTTTTTTTTCTTTAAGCCTTTTATTGTCTCCTTTTTACTTTTCACAACGAATTCCTATTGTGAAGGAATTATGAAGATTGTTGGACACCTAAAGAGTCTTATTTTCAGGAAGGTGCCATCTGATAGTATAGATGAGACAAACCCCCAAGGAACTGCAGTATAAGAGTAAGGAGGGAGAGAATGGTAGAGGTGTTCAAAGCAGAGAGGGATCACACACATTTGGGAGAAATGGAAGAACTTCATACAGTAGGTGATATTTACAATGAGCTTCAACAGTCCTAACAGAGATAAGGAAAGGAGAAAGAAGCAGGGGCTTGTGAGAATATTAGCAGCAAAGGCAGAAAAATGGGACTTGCACAAGGAGCAAGAGAGGATGAATTGTTCTGGAGGTTGGGGAGGTCTTAGCAGAGCAGACATGAAAAGCTTAAGGGCCGGTATTCGAGCTGTAGAATCCAGGACCAGGCTTGGCAGAACATTATGCATTGGAAAGAGTTCTGGGTTTGGAGCCCAAAGGCCTGCTTTTGCACCTTTCACAAATGTTTGGATATGTGATGGACACAAATAACTTAAACCTGTAAACCTTCATTTTTCTCCTTACAAGGTCATTGTAGAGCTCAAATATGATGACAATGTGAAACGCCTAACACAGAACCAGGCAAGTAAAAATGAGTTTCCGTTTGTTTCTTCATTCTGTTGGTTTGGAAACTTCAGCTGACTCAGCTATCATAGTTTTCTGTCAATTCTTACTTGGTGATGTCACCGATTTTTATGTTTAACCCTTTTTCTAAAATAAGCCGAGTCTAAGATCACCTTGTGAGTCAAGATGGCATCTGTCACCATCTTTTTGTTTCCCTCTGTAAAATCTCTCCTCTAGTCATTCTTCTGTGTAATTGTCAGATTAATTTTCCTTGAACACTTCTTCAGCCAATAGTCAACTACGAATGTTTATAAATGTGCAGTGGTTCCTGTGTCAGCTCATTGTATCAAATTCACGTTCCTCCCTCAAGTCCTTTCCCGCCAGCCCCCCATTATCCCTCAGTGTTCTCCCAAAACCTCCTCTCAGGCTTTCCAGTAGCTTCCATAGCCTCCTCCTCCATCGACAAATCCCAACAGAACTCTGCCTTCAGGACCCGGCGCTGCCTGCAGAGTGGGCCCCTGTCACCCTGGGCTTCGCCCTAACCACCACGTGGCCTTATCTACAGAAACCACATCCTAATCATCTCACTACATCTTATCTGTCTTATTGTTGCTATGGGGCTGGAAGTGTTCTAAAATGATTGTCTTTTCTATTTCTTCTGTATCCTCCCTGGTGCCTAGCACTGTGCAGGCATAAGATAAATGCCCAATACAGTCATGCACTGCATAACGGCATTTGGATCAATAATGAACTGTGTATGTGATGGGGGTCCCACAAGACTATAATACCATGTTTTTTACTCTACCTTTTCTGTGTTTAGATAGGCTTAGATGTATTACATTACCATTGTATTACACCTGCCTGCAGTATTCAGTATAGTAACATGCTGTTGCAAGTTTATAGCCTATAGGTTTGTGTAAGTGCTTTCTGATGTTTGCACAACGACAGGATTGCCTAATGGTGCATTTCTTAGAATGAATCCCGGTCATTAGGTGACATGGGAGTGTATATGCTGTGAAATAAGTCACCGTACATCCCAAAATTCACAGCAGACTTTCCTTTTTGCCCACAGGGAAATAGTTAATTGAAGGGAAACCCTTGGGCCTGTTTTTCTAGTTCCAAATGGAGTTTGAGGCTGTGCCATTTACCAAATTATCTCTTGTCTATGAACTGAGCAGAGATGGCCCGGAAACCACTGAGGGAGAATGGAGATAGAAACGTACATCCTTGTTTTTAGTGTCAATTTTCTGACTGCATAACACACTTAAAAATTAAATTTGCTAAAGGCACTTCAAGTGCATTCCTTGCTAACACTTCATTACAAGGCACTTATCAGTAATAAATCCACAGGGCCTATGTTTTTTAAGAAAATAAGAAATACTTAGAACAAATACAGAAACCTTGCTTTCCTCCCACTTCCCATTTTAGTTCTAGGGAAAACAAATAATTTCTAGTTGAATGGATTAAAGATGTCAGACTGTTGTTAATATAGTACTTGAATAATAAAAAAATGCCAAACTTAAATTCTTCTTTCAGAGATTTAATATAAACTGGCAACTAAGAAAGTAAGGGAAAAATTTTGCTGATATTGTACATCTACTTATTATCCAAGAAGGATCTCTCTCTGGTTTTCTTTTTTCATAGTTCCAGCTAGAGGTTACTGAGACCTCAGGAAATATCTCATCTACTCATAGAGCTATTCTTTATTCAGCATCCGTCTCGTCTTCCTCTGTCCCTTCATCAAGTTGGTGAATATATATTTGCCATCCACATTTCTTTTATCTCTTATTCACATTTTGAGGCACTACAGTGTGGCTTCTGCTCTCTCTACTCAACTAAAACTAATTTTCTTAAGGGCAATAACCTTTTTCTAACATCTAGACTCAAGATTCAGCACTTAACTTTTATCTTACTCAGCCTCTTTATGATATATGACCAAATGGCTCAATATTTTGTTTCAACACTCTTCACCCTTTCATTCTGAATAGTCAGGCTTCCTGCTGCCTTGATAATCCCCCGCCTTCTTCTCCATCAGTGTCCCTTCCTTCTCAGTCTCTTACACGCTGCCCTCCCAGCAACTTCTCCTGGTTAAGTACTCCCTCTCCGAGGACCTCAACTGTTACTTTCATTCTGAAGACCACCAAGTCTTCTTTCCCAGCTTCACATCTTTCTTTAGTGTCAAGATATTAAGCAAAGTTTTGTTCTACTAGAAAAGACAATAAATGCATTAATTTGTAAACACATAAACAAAAACCCAGTATGCTAGATGGCAACATGCTCTAGAAAAATCAGGCTGGGGAGGAGAGAAGAGACCTTGGGAGGGTTGTGGAGAGGAGTTCTCGCTGGGAGGACACTGGAGCAAAAACCTCTTGGCAGAGGCCGTCCTGTGGATATTTGGAGAAAGAGCTTTTTAAGAATATGCAGCTGCCACTTCATATGCTGTAGGAGGAGTGTGACCAGGCTGTCTAAGGAACAAGGAAGTGTGGCTAGAATGGACTTGTGGGAGAGGAGGAGAGGTCAGACGGGGATGAGGAGCCACGTCACACGAGGCTCTGCACTCTGAATGAAATGGGGCCAGGGGAGGGCTCGGGACAGAGGAGTGACATGAACAGACTTGTTTTAAACAGTTGTTCCTCCTGCTGTTGTGAGAATTTATTGCACGGCAGAAAGTGAAGAGTGTGCTGGGTGTGAGACAGAGGTAGTTTACAGCAGGTTGGTGTGAATGGAGGGAGAAGGGATGGGATTCTGGATGTGTTTTGATGGCACATCTGGCAGTGGTTATTGATGGGCTGGGTATGAGATATGAGAGGGTGGAAAGAGTCAAGGCTGATTCCAAAGTTTTGGTCCTGAACAAATGAAAAGATGAAGTTGACATTTGTTGAGATGCGAAACATGTGGGAGATGTAAGCTGGGAATGGGGTAACATGGGGAGTTGGGATTTGCACATGTTCAATTTTAGATGCCTACTAGAAATTCAAGTGGAGAGGGTTACTAAGCAGATGAATATTCAATTCTGGAATTCAGATAAAGGTATGTGTATATGTGTGTGTGTGTGTCTGTGTGTGTGTGTGTGTATATATATACACATATATAATCTACACATTATGTATATGCATGTATTTGAGTCATTAGCATAGCAATTATATTTAAAGCCATAAGAGTAGATGAGGTCTCCAAGAGGGAACATGGAGACAGAGGAGGACAGAGATCCAAGGACTGACTCCTGTTCTCTCACTCTGGGTATTTCCTTGGTTATAAGGTCTTGTCATCTTAATCCCAGAAATAGCCTTTATTCATACCTTCTACAGAGTCACACCTTGCATGGCCCCAGGGGTAGCCTTTCACATGAGCGGTTTAAAGGGAAACGCTCTGGGACACAAAGACTGTATGAGTGTCACTTCTCTTGGAATGATGCTGGTCCTGCTTCACAGCCGGATGAGATTCAGCTCCTGTCATTTTAAGCCTTTTCAGTGGAGAAGATACCTTAACTGGCCTCCCTGCTGCCAAACTCTTCTCTCCACTGTGACATCAGAGGGACTATGTTAAACCAAAATCTGATCACACTATTCCTTTTTTTAAATTATTTATTATTTATTTTTTTAATTTTTTTTTGAGACGGAGTCTCGCTCTGTCGTCCAGTCTGGAGTGCAGTGGCCGGATCTCAGCTCACTGCAAGCTCCGCCTCCCGGGTTTACTCCATTCTCCTGCCTCAGCCTCCCAAGTAGCTGGGACTACAGGCGCCCGCCACCTCGCCCAGCTAGTTTTTTGTATTTTTTTAGTAGAGACGGGGTTTCACCATGTTAGCCAGGATGGTCTCGATCTCCTGACCTCGTAATCCGCCCGTCTTGGTCTCCCAAAGTGCTGGGATTACAGGCTTGAGCCACTGCGCCCGGCCACTATTCCTTTCTTAAAAACCCATGTGACTTCTCATTTATCAGAGGTTGAAAGTCAAATAATTTTAAAGGCTTCCCAAGCTTGGTGCAAACAATTTTCCTACCTTTTATCTCCTACCTCAGCACCCACTGGTCATCAACTACTTGTGTTTCTTTGTACCACCTGTGCTATGAAGGTGATGTCCCTGTCTGCTACTCTCAGACAGAGGTCCTACTTAGCCTGCCTGCATCCAGTATTTATTTCTGCCTCCATCAGTTTCTCAGTGCCATTCCTCCATTCTTTCTTATTTTGTCAGAATCTTCTCAAGTCCACAAACCATTTTCAGCAGCTGTTACATTTTCCACAGGACTTCCGTGTCTCCTCTGGCCCATTTCCACTCTTAATCAATTCTGTATCCAATCCTGACGTTCTCCAAGGACTGTGCAGATCTTATCTCTCCAATGAGATTATAAACTCCTTCATGGCAAAAATAAACAAATAAATAAATAAATAAATACATTTTTTTTCTCTATTCTCCATGGCACTAAGCAGTTGTAGAGCCATTTTAATAAATACTTTTTTGAATTGAATTAAACATATTGAACCTCCTTCCTATTTTAGCAAGTTTGTAGATCAGGTGGGTCACCAAAGACTCTTATATGCACTCTATATAATTCCATCTGCCAGCTGTTGTTGGATACAGTAGCTCCCTGTGCTCCTAAATATCTCTTCTTTATATTTACAATTCAAGGACCAGATGACATAGGTTCTGCCAAAGTGTATTTATACGAATATGAAAAAAATATGGCCACATGAGCCACATGAGTGAACGTGTGGCTGCATTTCCAGTGAGTGTGATACACATGTTCCTGTGATTTTGCGACTGCAATATGAGTAGATAGCTATCTGTGAGCTAAAGTTAGAAGGAAGCTGGCCCACTTCCAGATTCTGGGTATTTTGGGATATTATTTAGTTGTTATTGACACAGTTGAGAATCAGCTCAGAGATCCAGCAGAGAGAGAGAGGTAGGCCTTCCTTAGGAGCCCAGGGCCGGGGGATCAAAGCAGCTGTGAATAGCTTAGCAATCAGGGCCTCCTATTTTGAATAAGTGCTTTCAACATGCAAAAAAACAAAGCCCTTCATATAAACAAAAATATCTAATATCCATTGAGCCTGACCAATTACAAAACACTTTCACATGTATTATTTTATGGGACACACCAAGTACCTCGCAAATAGGCATTGAAAAGAGATGATGATCCCACTTCTGTAAATGAGAGAATTAAGCTCTCAGATGTGGAGAAAGTAACCCAGTGTCGTGCAGGCAGGGAGCAGAGGGAAGTGTGAGGGACAAGGGTCTTCACAGTCAACATCCAGTGCTTTCTGCTATGCGTTACATTGTCCCTAAGACAATGAAAATTTCCAAAAGCTCCCTATGGCTTCATCTAAATATTCTGCCTCTTCTCTCTCTAATCCCTTTTGAAATAAGGAATTCCGTGGAGACACTATCACTCATTCATATATTTGGCAGCCAAGTAAGAACCATGTTTTCTTTTTCCTTGAACTTTAAAAGGTAATTTAATAAATAAATGAAAAACAAACCGAGAAGAGTAGCTGAACTAGGGCTTATGTTTCTAATAAAATTATAAATGCCAGAAAGTGCTAGGAGTGATTTATTATCCTGTTATTATAAGTGACTGGGAAGCTTTCAATAGAGTCCTTGCTAATTTCTAGCAGCTGCATTAAATCAGAAACTCTATTAGCTATTATAAAATCATCATTCCAGTTTTCTGCAAATCAACCTGAATACCTGATGGGAGCTTGGAACTGGTTGCTGCTATACATGCTAACCTCATCCTTGGCCTCCAAAAGAGAAATAAACACGAGTCACAGGTGGCATGATACTGGTCACATCAACTGTTAGGGATTCATAAATGGCTGCCTGTTTTTTATAGGAGATCTTTCTGATGGGAAAACAAATAGCTTCTTTCAGTAAATACCACTTCATTAAGAGAACAGGAACTGAGATAGCATCGAGTCCTGTGTTCTGAATTTTAACCCCTCCCCCTACCTCATTCTATTCAGCTTTCCACCCTAGTCCAGCAGCTGTCCACCCTTCGTAAGAACAGAACAAATAACTAACTACAGACAAATCTTCTGGAAATTGCTGGCATTTCTACCCTTTATTCTGATTTTCACAATAAAATACACCTCCAACAACCCACTGTATCATGACCAGATAAGTAACACCTTATGTTGGACAACGAAGAAAAGTCAAAAGCAGATATCAGTAAATCTTTGAAAGCAGCTTTAGTCTTATGTTTCAAGAGATAGCTAGGCTGAGGTGGGCAGATCATGAGGTCAGGAGATCGAGATCATCCTGGCTAACATGGTGAAACCCTGTCTCTACTAAAAATACAAAAAATTAGCTGGGCGTGGTGGTGGGCACC